>NC_088410.1:45655849-45955849 GCF_034236695.1 Oncorhynchus nerka | reverse complement strand
GGGACCGAGAGACTGAAAAACAGCTTCTATCTCAAGGCCATCAGACTGTTAAACAGCCACCACTAACATTGAGTGGCTGCTGCCAACACACTGTCCAGCCACTTTAATAATGGGAATTGATGGGAAATGATGTAAATATATCACTAGCCACTTTAAACAATGCTACCTTATATAATGTTACTTACCCTACATTATTCATCTCATATGCATACGTATATACTGTACTCTAGATCATCAACTGCATCCTTATGTCACTAGCCACTTTAACTATGCCACTTTGTTTACTTTGTCTACATACTCATCTCATATGTATATACTGTACTCGATACCATCTACTGTATGCTGCTCTGTACCATCACTCATTCATATATCCTTATGTACATATTCCTTATCCCCTTACACTGTGTATAAGACAGTAGTTTTGGAATTGTTAGTTAGATTACTTGTTGGTTATCACTGCATTGTCGGAACTAGAAGCACAAGCATTTCGCTACACTCGCATTAACATCTGCTAACCATGTGTATGTGACAAATAAAATTGGATTTGATTTGATCCAAATTGTAACGTCTGAATTTAGACTGAGCTTTTGACTATTATGTTTGTCATGACAGGGTTACATGTATTTCAGTCCGCATTGGGTTATGCCTTGGGACTTGTAGTGACATATTTTCTCAATTCAGCAACGGTGGAGGTGGGGATTAGTTCAGTTGAATTTTTCATTATTAGGCCTTGAATTAATCTTGACTGGCCCTACTTGGGAAACAATAAATGGCACATTATATATACTGCAAAATGTGACATAGATGACCTCGTATGATAGAAATAAGTAAAAGCAATACAATCGACACTTGATTAGTTTACCATCCCTATGAATGTGCTGGTCCTTTCCCAAACAGGCATTTTCCTAGACACCTATGGAATCCCTAAACTGAGAGTATGACAGATGAATCTCCCCACCAGGCTCAAAGACAGGCCTGATAAAAACAAGGGATGGCACACTTACAGGGTTATCACAGGCCTGTTGCCTTATCATGACAGGTGACAGAGTGGGGACGATCACCTGGATGTCTGCTCTCATCCTCCTACGTACGTTTTCAGGAAGTTAAGGAAGTTGTATCCAGGTGTTACTTTGTTGTTTTAGGTTCATTAGGTTGGTTCTAGGGATGTTAGCGGTTAACTGTTAATCGATTTGACCGGTCATACCTATTGGTTTATAGGTTCATTTGCATAATTTAGTGAAATGAAATTGTCCTGTGTATTTCGTTAGATCGTCATGTATCTTATTTATCAAACGTGCATAGCATTGAGAGCCTAGTTTGAGCGGAATAATTTCCCCTGTCTGACAGAAAACGCTGCAGGTCCTTGAACAACACTCCTTGAGCTTTGGGCCAGTAACTGAACAGTTTCTGGTTTGAATACTCGAGCCTACAAGCGGAAAAATCTGCAGAGGAAGGAACATAACCACAATTTGTGTAACGATTTTCTTCCGTTGAAGGAGAGGAGGACCAAAATGCAGCGTGGTTAGTGTTCACCATGTTTAATACGGACAATAAACATGAACACTACAAAACCAAAACAGTCCTATCTGGTACACAGACACAAAGACAGAAGACAACCACCCACAAAACCCAACACAAAATAGGCTACCTAAATATGGTTCCCAATCAGAGACAATGACTAACACCTGCCTCTGATTGAGAACCATATCAGGCCAAACATAGAAATAGACAAACTAGACATACAACATAGAATGCCCACTCAGCTCACGTCCTGACCAACACTAAAACAAAGAAAACACAAAAGAACTATGGTCAGAACGTGACAATATTTTCCAGGAATCATTCTACTATGACTGACCCTGTTATAAGCCCAATCATTGCGCAACAATTATAAATGCAATTGCATGCTGAAAACAGAGTTTTAATGGCCACAATTAAATAGAGGAGAATCCCTGCTTTCTATTGCTACAATTTCTATTTCTCACCTCCTAATTGAAGTGCGTCCTCCATTCGAATGCATACAGTAGGCAACTGTAGGCAGGCTATCAGCACATCGCCCATCACTTTGCAATATGAGCTGGAAGCAGTGTGCATTTTGAGAACATATACTTAATTATTTGAAACTTGAACGTTTTACTTCATATTATGAGGCGTGTCTTACCATGCTTCAAAGTAGCCTAGCCAAATCCGACCATAGAAACATTGAGGAAATTATTTTATAGGCCGTGGCTGTGAATACGGAGTTTCACCCCAACCCCGCCCCTCTGGAAAATTATTTCTCAAAGCTCAGGATCTTTACACACACATGATAGAACAGTCGGTGAACGTCTCCGGAATCGCTGAGCCGGAGGAGTGGTATTAATCCTGCTGTATTAATTCATACATACACCTCAGTGGCAGTATTCCTTGTGACCAGCAGGTCAAACGAATGACTAAAATGAACGAGTGACTCAGAAAAACCAGAAAAATTTGTTTTCACAAATTGGGGTCATGACTCTCGAGTTGTTCAAAAACATTAAATAACAGTTTTGACTGCCTCAAATCAAATCACATTTTATATGTCACATGCTTCCTAAACAACAGGTGTAGACTAACAGTGAAATGCTTATTTACGGGCCATTAACAACAATGCAGCGTTTTGCTTGTGTTTAATATGCTTCCCTAAATAGCTGCATGTAACTTAGCAGGCAAGAAGAATGTTAAATCGCAAGACTGCCTTTTTGTGTCGAGCTTATGTTTGCAATACTGTTACAACAGACAACAACGTTTGTGCGGACATGTCAATCATGTCTTATGTGTGCATCTAAATAGCTGCATGTAGACTTTGCCTCCGGGCCAAACACTACGCCACTCCCACAGACGTTAGCTTCTTTCTCCACAATTGGTCTGGATCTGAGGACCTCCCCAACTATTTATAGAACGCAAACACATTCTAACAGTTCTGATTGGTCCCAGAAACCGATGGGTTGGGCCAGAGCCAGAAGACACATGAGTAAAGCGGCATTTTGAAAATTCGTCATTGACTGATACTCTGATTTGTTAGAGATAATCCAATAGCTAATGACTTTGTTTAGTACCACACCCCTCATTTTTTGGGCGTCACCACAAACACCACAAATATGGCAGTCTCAGCTTAAAGTATGTAACAAACAAAGAGCAGCAGAAGAATTTAGTTTGAGTAATCAAGCAAATGTAGCCTAACTCCCCTCCTGAAAAAAGAACATGAAATCACGCTTACAAATTTCCAACTGAGGAATGCAATAGGTATAGGAGTGGGCAGTGGGAGGCAGCTACGTTTTTTAAAATCCTGCACATGCGCAGATATCAAATCCAAGTTTATTGGTCGCGTACACACTTTTGCAGATGTTATCGTAGGTGCAGTGAAATGCTACTGTTTCTAACTACAACAAATCTATGTATCTTTAGCTACGGCAAATCGGGTTCTAGAAAATCCAGAACAGCAGCCACTCTGTATTTTATCAAGACTTCCTTGTATGCCGTTGAAACCAGCATTTCTTTCCTGTGCTATTTGATTTCATATCAATTTTCTTTCATTGTCCAGAAGCCAAAGGCACAATCCTAGTTATATTAGCAACTTGTCCTTGTTATTGCATCTTTAAATGATCCTTTAAAAAAAAGTTTATAACAAAAAATAGAATCTCTATCACACATGGAACCGCTCGCATCAGGTGGGCTGTTTAGAACAGTGTTGTTCCACGAATGCTGTTTTACATTGGCAGTTGCAATATAAAACAATATAGCCCCTTTGGCTGTTAGAAAATATTCTTGCTATTGTTTCATGTTTCAAATGTCTGATCCTTGTATGGATGCCTAGCATTTTATGTTGGTCATGTCTTTTTACTCTTTGGAAACAAAATTAGAGTTTGTTTTAATGAGGTCCCTAGAGTCGGCAGCAAAATTGACCGAAATTTGCATCCCTAGTTGGTTAGTTGTGAAAAACACAGGATCTTAAATGCATCTGTTACGCATGTTAAATGATCTAAAACATCGTTTTAGGAGGAAATAACCTACATATTCTAAATGAATTGTATATATACTTATAGATTGTATATTATATTTCTGGTTCTTTCTGACCTTTTACCTCATTTGATGATTTTCCATTTAACTAAGTTAAATCACTGATGTTTATTAAAGTTGAATAAAGAGCAGTGATTGGGTTTTTAATTTTTTATCATCTTATAATCTCAGATGCCTTTTTTGACAACAATGTGTTTTTTTTTATATTCAATGCCCGAAACGGTGGACATGAAATGTCAAACATGAACAGTGCCAAAGAGGTTAAAATGCATTTTTGCTGCATGGTCAACTGATAATGTCATATGCAATTTGTATTGAAATCCACCATAATGTTTATAAAAGCTTATTGTTGAGTTCTGGTCATCTTTCTTAGGTCCAAGTGGACAACTCTTGAAGTTACAGCTACTGTACTATATCTTTCTGCGTAGAACTGGGCACACCAGATTTGTCACTGTTGTGTATAATCAATCCACATCCACAACCATAGTTAAAATAATAGCCTTGTCGGCCAGTACTCCTGTGCAGCAGTTGTACTGTATCTCTTCCCCTCTCAGACTATGACCCTTAAAATAGAGTGATTTATGGAGATGAAACATTGTGAACAGAAAGTATTTTTATTTGATTGATTTAACCCTTATTTTACCGGGCAAGTTGCCGAGAACACGTTCTCATTTACAGCAACGACCTGGGGAATAAGGACGGGGGAGAGGAGGGGGGATGATTAGTTGACCATGATGGTATGAGGGCCAGATTGGGAATTTAGCCAGGACAGCAGGGTTAACACCCTTACTCTTACAATAAGTGCCATGGGATCTTTAGTGACCACAGAGAGTCAGGACACCCGTTTAACGTACCATTCAAAAGACGGCACCCTATACAAGGCAATCATTGCCCTGGGGCATTTTATCCAGAGGAAAGGGTGCCTCCTACTGGCCCTCCAACACCACTTCCAGCAGCACCTGGTCTCAATAACAACTTTGAAACATTGTGATCAGAAAATAGCAATAATTTGAGGATTTTTGTTATAACAGAATAAAATTCAAACATAAGAAAAGGTAGCCCCTTAACTGACACACTATGCCAGCATTTTGAATGAGAAAATAGCTTGACAAATCAATTTATGACTATGTATTTTTACAATTTCTTTCATGCTAGGATACATTTACCATTGGCGACAGTCATTGTACCTCAAGTCAACCAATAAAATGCTCTCGTCCCTCACCGTCTCTTTGTAAGGGACCCCTCTGAGAAAATGTTCTTCCTACCGTACTTGAAGGAAACAGAAAGAAAGGCAAAGACAGCCTTTAACAGCTCAAGCCACGTGCAGTGACTGAACAACGCTGTCGTTGTTGTTTATTCTTACCATTTCCCCACTGAGCGTGTGTGGATGTAACTCCCAGAGTGTTTGGTGTGTGTCCCGTGGCAATATTTCAGAGTGTTTGACTGATGGTGCATTGAGGCGGGACAGATGGACGTGCGGTGACAGATTGCCTGTGCCAGGGCCTGACACAAAGCCATTCAGCCCATGGAAATGATAGATGCTGAAGCTAATTTTAAACACCATTAACTAAATTAACGCCGTCAGAGCGTTAATTCACTAACTGGGACACAGTTGGTGGGTTAAGAAAACACCTGCGGTCACCTCTGTCCGCCTGTGTCTCGCAGCCCTTCCACATACAATCAATAATGTTATGCTTAATGATGGGTATCCATCATTAAGCATATGTAAGGCGACAGAGGACAAGAAGAGATAGTGTTCCCGAGACAGACGTTTAGGACGTATTAAGACATAGTCGTTTTGGTGTTGGCGACACGTTTTTTGGTTGGACAGCTAGCCTCCATATATATCAGGTTTGATTGCACCAGCTCTAATGGTGCATGGTATAGAGCAGGTGTTTCTCAATCCATTCCTGGGGTATAGGTCAGCCTACAGCTCTTCCTCTTACTGAAACAACACGTCTTCAAAACCCAAACTTTTCCATCCTATTCTCACCACCACTGCAGGTTTGACAGAGTTGATGGCACGCCAACAGCAACCAAAGATCTGGGTGCTTGATCCCACTTAAGCATAAACAGAGTATGAATTGTTACAATGTCTCTGCACAGACAAACGCACCCCTTCCCAGGTCTATGATGGGCTACATCTGAGAAGGAGACAGAGAGGGGAAAATAAGTATCTTTCTGCTCAACTTTCATCACACCATGGATGATAGGAGTTTGAGCCTTTTCACACTACTGAGCAGAGCTAAGGCAAACCGAACTGAGCTGTACTGTACTGTGCTGGGCTGGTTTGTTTTGACAATAGGTAGAATGTAAAACTATGAAACAGTTATAGCTAATGAATTGAAGTACCATTGATCCTGAGTTTCAGTCTGCTTTTCCAAAACTTTCTGAGTCAGGTATTGATGCTCTCTCTCTCTCTCTCTCTCGCTCTGTTTCTCTCTCCCTCTGCCTTGGGACTCTATGCAAACCAGTTATCCAGTGCCTCATTATCCCACAAATCAATGGGCTCTCAGATGTTGATTGGTGTCTGTGACTTTGTTATCCAGTCCATGAAAATCCCCATTGGCTTCTGAGGTCGGTCCATGCATGCTAATCTATGATAGAGGAATAGCAAACTGGGTGGAAGTACATTGCAGACTATCAGCTTTGAACAGGACCTTATACTTTGCTACTTCTTGATAACATATAGGGGTCAAAGCAGCTTGAATCAAACAAAACTGCAGATGGTGATTGAGTTAGTGTCTTTAGGATGTACTTTTTTGACACAGCATATAAAGTCCTTATTAAAGAATACTTATAGTCGAGTTATTCAAGAGCATAACCTGTATATTACATTGACTTGGAAGAGTAACTACATTCAACCTTGTGTTAAGGTCACACCCAGGCTGCTGATGTTTATTGATGTTGCTAATTTAGTTTCCGTGATGAAGGGACAACGTCCTGTGCTCTGTAGACAGCTGACAGAGGGGCGGCACTGCATGACAAATGGCTGGCAAAATCTCTGGCAGCTCTGTAATTACTCTCATCTTCTGCTGATTAAAAACAAATATGGCTACTTTAAAGCTAACTTGGGGGTTGATGTTACTCATACAATTGAGTAAATATTATTACAAGGGTAAAGATGCACTCCGGGATCTTAAGCACAATAGATTTTGAACATAGTGCACACATTGCTAAATTCATATATTATAGGAATTGCAAAATTCGTAACATATCACACGAATTGGATGACTTAGTACACAACTTGAGAGTGCATCTGTAAAATGAAATGATAAAAACACAATGGTTTTAAATGGGCATAGCAATAATATACAATATACACCATCACCATAAAGCATAATAATATACACCATCACCATAATGCATTATAATATACACCATCACCATAAAGCATAATAATATACAATATACACCATCACCATAATGCATAATAATATACACCATCACCATAATGCATAATAATATACACCATCACCATAATGCATAATAATATACACCATCACCATAATGCATAATAATATACACCATCACCATAATGCATAATAATATACACCATCACCATAAAGCATAATAATATACACCATCACCATAAAACATAATAATATACACCATCATCATAAAACATAATAATATACACCATCATCATAAAGCATAGTAATATACACCATCACCACAAAGCATAATAATATACACCATCACCACAAAGCATAATAATATACACCATCACCATAAAACATAATAATATACACCATCATCATAAAGCATAGTAATATACACCATCACCACAAAGCATAATAATATACACCATCACCACAAAGCATAATAATATACACCATCACCATAAAGCATAGACTCAAAATGTTACTGAGGCATTACCACCTACATGAGTATGCCCATGTATTTTATTGTACAAACAATTTTGTGTACATGACTTTGAGGGGGGTCACAGAACAATAACAAGGAGAAATGCATTCAGGAAATCAATGGCTCCATTGACACCGGCAGTATTATGCTACTGTGAATCTGTGGCATTTCATACATCACAGCAATCGATCATGCTGTCTCGGAATAGTGGTGGGTGGCTCGGTGGATGTTGAAGGAGCTCTCACTTCCTCCATAACCAATAAATATTCTATTGCAAAACAGCACTTTCAATGTATTTGTTTGAACTGTGTTTAAATACAGCCCCTGGGACCAAAAAAATATTTATAATTGCCTCCTCATATATTTTTACGATCAATAGCCAAGTCGTATCAACTGCTTTGCTATTTGTTTGCAGGTTGGCATTTATTGGGATGACTCACGTAGTGGAGGCAGCTCTGCAGGGTGATCACTAGCTGGCAAAGCAAATAAGTCACAAAATCTGATTTTAAACCTAACCGTAACCTTAAATAAAACGCTAATCACACTGCTAACCTTATGCCTAACCCTAACCCAAAATGAAGACCAGACAGCTAATTATTGTTTATCTTTTTTATCTTTTTTATATACAGTAACAGTTAAAAGTTTGGACATACATACTCATTCAAGGGTTCTTTATTTTGTATATTTTCTACATCAAATCAAATCAAATGTATTTATAAAGCCCTTCTTACATCAGCTGATATCTCAAAGTGCTGTACAGAATCCCAGCCAAAAACCCCAAACAGCAAGCAATGCAGGTGTAGAAGCACGGTGGCTCGGAAAAACTCCCTAGAATGGCCAAAACCTAGGAAGAAACCGAGAGAGGAACCAGACTATGAGGGGTGGCCAGTCCTCTTCTGGCTGTGCCGGGTGGAGATTATAACAGAACATGACCAAGATGTTCAAATGTTCATAAATGACCAGCATGGACTGGGGACAGCAAGGAGTCGTCATGCCAGGTAGTCTTGAGGCATGGTCCTAGGGATCAGGTCCTCCGAGAGAGAGAAAGAAAGAAAGAGAGAATTAGAGAGAGCATACTTAAATTCACACAGGACACCGGATAAGACAGGACAAATACTCCAGATATAACAGACTGACCCTAGCCCCCCGACACATAAACTACTGCAGCATAAATACTGGAGGCTGAGACAGGAGGGGTCAGGAGACATTGTGGCCCCATCTGATGATACACCCGGACAGGGCCAACAGGCAGGATATAACCCCACCCACTTTGCCAAAGCACAGCCCCCACACCATTAGAAGGATATCTTCAACAACCAACTTACCATCCAAGACAAGGCCTAGTATAGCACACAAAGATCTCAACCCTAGGGGGGGGGCGCCAACCCAGACAGGAAGACCACGTCAGTGACTCAACCCACTCAAGTGATGCACCCCTCATTGGGACGGCAATGGAAGAGCACCAGTAACCCAGTGACTCAGCCTCTGTAATAGGGCTAGAGGCTGAGAATCCCAGTGGAGAGAGGGGAACCGGCCAGGCAGAGAGAGCAAGGGCGGTATAAGTTGCTCCAGTGCCTTTCTGTTCACCTTCACACTCCTGGGCCAGACTCCACTCAATCATAGGACCTATTGAAGAGATGAGTCTTCAGTAAAGACTTAAAGGTTGAGACCGAGTCTGCGTCTCTCACATGGATAGGCAGACCGTTCCATAAAAATGGAGCTCCATAGGAGAAAGCCCTGCCTCCAGCTGTTTGCTTAGAAATTCTACGGACAATTAGGAGGCCTGCGTCTTGTGACCGCAGAGCACGTGTAGGTATGTACGGCAGGACCACATCGGAAAGATAGGTACGAGCAAGCCCATATAATGCTTTGTAGGTTAGCAGTAAAACCTTGAAATCAGCCCTTGCCAGGAAGCCAGTGTAGGGAGGCTAGCACTGGAGTAATATGATCCATTTTTTTGGTTCTAGTCAGGATTCTAGCAGCCGAATTTAGCACTAACTGAAGTACATGTAGTGCTTTATCCGGGTAGCCGGAAAGTAGAGCATTGCAGTAGTCTAACCTAGAAGTAACAAAAGCATGGATTAATTTTTCTGCATCGTTTTTGGACAGAACATTTCTGATTTTTGCAATGCTACGTAGATGGAAAAAAGCTGTCCTTGAAACAGTCTTGATATGTTCGTCCAGAGTAACGCCAAAGTCCTTCACAGTTTTATTTGAAATGACTGTACAACCATCAAGATTAATTGTCAGATTCAACAGAAGATCGCTTTGTTTCTTGGGACCTAGAACAAGAATCTCTGTTTTGTCCTAGTTTAAAAGTAGAGAGTTTACAGCAATACACTTAATTATTTCTGGAACGCAGGCTTTCAGCAAGGGCAATTTTGGGACTTCACCATGTTTCATTGAAATGTACAGCTGTGTGTCATCCGCATAGCAGTGAAAGTTAACATTATGTTTTCGAATGACATCCCCAAGAGGTAAAATATATAGTGAAAACAATAGTGGTCCTAAAGCGGAACCTTGAGAACCTTGTAGAATAATAGTGAAGATATCAAAACTATGAAATAACACATATGGAATCATGTATTAACCAAAAAATAATATTTAGATTCTTCAAAGTAGCCACCCTTTGCCTTGATGACAGCTTTGCACACTCTTGGCATTCTCTCAACCAGCTTCACCTGGAATGCTTTTCCAACAGTCTTGAAGGAGTTCCCACATATGCTGAGCATTTGTTGGCTGCTTTTCCTTCACTCTGTGGTCCAACTCATCCCAAACCATCTCAATTGGGTTGAGGTCGGGTGATTGTGGAGGCCAGGTCATCTGATAAAGCACTCCATCACTCTACTTCTTAGTCAAATAGCCCTTACACAGGCTGGAGGTGTGTTGGGTCATTGTCCTGTTGAAAAACAAATAATATTCCCACTAAGCGCAAACAAAATGGGATGACGTATCACTGCAGAATGCTGTGGTAGCCATGCTGGTTATGTGTGCCTTGAATTGTAAATAAATCACTGACAGTGTCACCATAAAAGCAACCCCACACCATCACACCTCCTTCTCCATGTTTTACGGTGGGAACCACACATGCAGAGATCCTCCATTCACCGACTATGCGTCGCACAAAGACACAGCGGTTGGAACCAAAAATCGCACATTTGGACTCATCAGACCACAGGACATATGTAGACATACATACTTTTAAAAAATAATACACCTTTATTATTATTCCCAAGCAAACCCTACCGCCGATCCCCCAATTGGTGTAAACTAAAACACTTCTGCTTTTACCTTCAATTTATACATCTTACTCTTTTGATTTAAATTGCTTTTGTTTTATAGATGAGTACTGGAATTGCATTGCCTCTAAATGCACATTGTAATGTGTCCCATACAGTAAGGGGATCTGCTGTACCTATGTTATGTCTGAAAAAGTAAGTTATAAATTCTTCTATCCTAGTTCTAAACAATTTATCATCTAGTCGGCTTTGATTAAATTTCCAATATCCTCGCCTAAGTGGAAATTCTGTAAGAGTAATATATATGCCAATTATGTGATGATCCGATCGCATTCTGTCCCCTATCAACACTTTTTAAACTTTTGGTGCCAGAGAGAATGGTATAAGAAAGTAGTCAAGGCGACTAGCTTGATTAAGCCTCCGCCATGAATATCTCACTAGGTCAGGGTATTTAAGTCTCCATATATCCACTAATTCCAATATATCCATGACATTCATGATTTCTTTAAGTGCCTGAGGGTGATAGTTTGTAGTGTGATTTCCTTTCCGGTCCATAGAGGTATTTAAGACCATATTAAAATCTCCCACCATAATAATATAGTCTAGTGTTGCTTGTAGAGTTGATAAATTCTTATATATATTTTCAAAGAAGCTTGGATCATCATTATTCGGACCGTGTAGGTTAATAACCCATATCTGTTTATTGTCCAATAACATATTTCAAATAATCCATCTACCTTGAGGATCTGTTTGGACAATTTGCACATTTGGATCAAAATGATTGTTAATTAAAACCATCACCCCTTTTGAATTTTGAAAAGCCCTCCTCATCCCGAGTTGGGTTGTCATCCTAATCCCGACAGACCACCCGCGACCCCCTGTATCCCATAACCCATAACCGACTGGGATCCATCCTTTGAAAAGAGCACACAGTGCCATTTACCGAATTGAAGTAGATTAACTGCCAAATGCATTTCCATCGCCCTCACCTCGATTTGTATTACATATAGCTGTGGATCATCCTCCCATCTCTTCATTGGTTTATAGAAGCCATATTTTTTCCATTTTTTAATCATGGATTTAATGGTGCTCTGTAGGATGTTCAGCATAGCCTGAAGGTACTGTAGGGAGGGGCAGTTCCTCTTGTTGCTCTTGCTGCCCCCCTCTTGCTGCTCCTTAGGCAAGTACTATGGTCTTGTAGTGGATGTGAGGTTCAACTGGAAGGCAGTAGAGTGCGCGTAGAAGTGGGGTGACATGGCAGAACTTGGGAAGACTGAACACCATGCGGGCTGCAGTGTTCTGGAAAATTTGCAGGGGTTTGGTGGCATAAGCAGGGAGCCCAGCTAACAGCGAGTTGCAGTAGTCCAGACAGGAAATGACAAGTGCCTGGATTAGGACATGCACTGCTTCCTGTGTGAGTTAGAATCGTACTCTTCAGATGTTGTAGAGCATGAACCTGCAGGAGCGAGTCACTGCTTCGATGTTTTCAGAAATTTAAATGGTGTTGTCCAAGGCCACGCCAAGGTTCTTTGCACTCTGGGAGGGGGACACTGTGGAGTTGCCAACCCTGATGGGGAGGTTTTTGAGCGGGCAGGTCTTTGCTGGGAGGAAGAGCAGTTACATCTTGTTGAGGTTGAGCTTGAGGTAGTGGGCCGACATCCAAGCTGATATATGTACTAGGCATGCAGAGATACGTGTCGCCACCAGGGTGTCAGAAGGGGAAAGGAGAAAAGTAATTGAGTGTCATCCACATAGCAATGTTAGGAGAGACCATGTGAGAATATGATGGAGCCGAGTGACTTGGTGTATAGAGAGAAGAGGTCTTATAACCGAGCTGACCCTGGGGGACACTAATCTTGAGAGTAAGCGAACTTGGTGTTCTTGACCCCAGATCGACAGTTCCAAATGCTGCCAGAGTCCAGGAATTCCACATTGGTTTTGTGCGCAGGGTACACTAAATTAGAAGCATTGCAGACAAGGGCTGGGGAGCCTAGGTAAAGTCTATAAAGAGAGGAGTGAACTAGGATAGAAAACACACACATAGTTGTGAAAGCTACAAAAGAGCAAAATTAGATCAGCAGAACCAGGTTTTTTTTCAGCTACGGTCTTACTTTTTGCAGAGACCGCTCCTTATAGCTGCCGCAGAGAAAACAGGGGAGGCTAAAATACTCATATGAATTGCTAATTACCTTGCAAAGGTGAAAAGCACACCTCCTGCTACTATTTGCTGATTGCCTCGTAGAGGAGAAACCACTCCCCCTCCAATACAGCCACTGATTACGAAAACAGTCACAAATTGCCCTGCCCCTTAATCCTCGTTGATGTGTCAACAATCGTCTGCAAGTTAATAGCAGTCAGCAGTTCACACACCAAGTAGTCTACTGGGAAGACAGGCAGCACTGAAAGTAGATGGTCCTAGCTAGCAAAAGGACAATACTAAACAACAACGAAAGTTATACCTATCACTCCTGGAGATATCAGTTGTCCTCTAGCTATAGAATGAAGCACTCTTCCCTGCGTCTGACACTGCCGTCTACCAGCTTCGTCTCTGACAACGGAAGGAGTATCTAACAGAGAAGAATGAGTGCTCAGCTTATCAGGTAATATATATCATGTGGAGGAAGTGTTGGTAATTGCGCTGGGCTTTCATTTTGACCCTCTTTGCCACAGAGCTTTCACAGGGGTGCCCAAAAGATTGTCTTCTGGTCATCACCTCAGCCCTGCTCATAGCATTGAAAAACTATGGGTGGAATCCTCATAGTACTATTAAGTGGCCTCCTTTCCTATGTTACAAAGATTTGGAGGAGATACACATCTCATTGTCAAAGCACTATGATTGTCATTTTATTATCCAAAGGCATTATATTGCTCTTAATAAGCATAATAAAGATACACACTCTGCACCATGCTTTAATAATTGTTCATGCCCAGTAGTCACTGATGTCTCTACAAGTAACGATGTAGACTAAATGAACACTACACACACAGTATTTCACAAATTCAATATTTTCTTACATATATTCCCTCTTTAGCTACCTTGATGACCTTACCGGAGCTGAACGTGTCAATGTCAACTAACCTTAAGAAAAAAATAGTTAACTTAACTAAAGTTACTTTGAAAAAGTACTTCACTACGTCTTAAATACGTTGTGATGTATTATCATATCAAAATCTGAAATGTCATAGACCAAAAATGAGCAAGAACAGATCACTCAGGAGTCAGATGCTAACAACATCTGTAATTGAGCCTATTTGTTTTCTTGAACATCTTACCGTGATTCTTTAAACTACCATGTGAAACAGTAAATCCGACACCCGTGAAAGGTATCCTTAAACCACTATCCTCAGGGCAGGATTATAGACTGTAGTCATCGTGTTCTCAGAGCATCATTGTAGTGGTCTGAAAATGCTGTCAGAGCAACTTTAAATACAGTGGACTAACATGGCTTTTAAGGCACATGTTTTTGGTTAACTTACGTTTTCACATACTGTAACTTTGAAATAAATGTTTGGTGATTCGTGAATACTTTATGTAGTCATGTTAATCTCATTGTAATGTCACTACATCCTTATGACCTTACAACACTGCATTTGTGTATAAAGGAAGAATTCGATAATATGTCACTCCATTATGTTTTTATTGAACCTTTATTTAGTGTATCACTAATGCTTTATTTTATTTCAGCTTTATTTAAACAGGGGAGATACATCAGTCTGTCGATGTTATCCTGATGTTCCTGTTTTAGGAGCAGCACGAGTAAAAGAGGAGCATGGCTGCTCTTAAAACAAAATAGTTTCAACTTGATTATACTGGTCTTAGACAAGTTGGAGTCAACTGGGTATTCTGCTGCTCTAAGAGCATAACTATACTATCTTGATGTTGCTGTTCTAGGAGCAGTATAGCCGCTGGAAGTAGGGGTGCTGAGGGTGCTGCAGCATCCCCTGAAAAATCTGTATGGTAAGAAAACATGAATATATACAGTTCCAGTCAAAAAAAATCTATATCTTTACATTGTAGAATAATAGCGAAAACATCAAAACTATGAAATAACTATCATGACTCAGGATTTGAACCAGATTCACGATAGGCGGATAGTACAGTTCTCAGATGATTTATTAGAAACACGGGGCAGGCAAAGGGCAGGTCGAGGGCAGGCAGATATTCATGATCATGTCAGAGTCAGGCAGGTACAGGACGGCAGGCAGGCTCGGGGTCAGGGCAGGCAGAATAGTCAGAACCGGGAAAAACTAGGAAACAGAACTAGAGAAACAGGAAGGCAGGAAAGAACGCTGGTAAGACCTGACAAGACAAGACGAACTGGCAACAGACAAACAGGGAACACAGGTATAAATACACAGGGGATAACGGGAAGATGGGCGACACCTGGAGGGGGGTGGAGACAAGCAAAAAGACAAGTGAAATATATCAGGGTGTGAAAATAACACACATGGAAACATGTAGTAACCAAAAACGTGTTGAACGAATCTAAATATATTTTATATTTGAGATTCTTCAAAGTAGCCACCCTTTGACTAGATGACAGCTATGCACACTCTTGGCATTCTCTCAACCAGCTTCATGATGCAGTCACTTGGAATGCATTTCAATTAACAGGTGTTGTAACGATGTGCGCTGAGAGTCAGGGAGTGAGTGTTTTAATAGATAAAATAAACACGAAACACAAATAATGCACCGACATGAAAAAAGAGTCAAGAACACATGAGGAAAGAACCAAGGGGAGTGACATATAATGAAGGAGATGAAGGAGTCCATGTGAGTGTCAAGAGGCGCAGGTGCGCGAGACGATGGTGACAGGTGTGCGGGATAATCAGCAGCCTGATGACCTAGAGGCCGGAGAGGGAGTATACGTGACAGGTGTCCATTGTTAAAAGTTATTTTGAGCCAATCAGTTGTGCTGTGACAAGGTAGGGGTTGTATACAGAATATTGCCCTATTTGGTAAAAGACCAAGTCCATATTATTGCAAGAACAGCTCATATAAGCAAAGAGAAACGACAATCCATCATTACATTGACTGACATGAAGGTCAGTCAATGCTGAACATTTCAAGAACTTTAAAAGTTTCTTCAAGTGCAGTCACAAAAATCATCAAGTGATATGATGAAACTGACTCCCACGAGGGATCGCCACAGGAAAGGAAATTTCAGCCCAAATAAATGCTTCAAGTAACAGTATCTCAACATAAACTGTTCAGAGGTCAAATTGCTGCAAAAAAAAACACTACTGAAGGACACCAATAAAAGAAGAGACTCGCTTGGGCAAAGAAACACGAGCAATGGACATTAGAACGGTGGAAATCTGTTCTTTAGTCTGATGATTCCAAATTTAGTGTAGTCCCCCCCCGTGAAGCATGGAGGAAGAGAAGAAGACTATGAAATAACACACATTGAATCATTTAGTAACCAAAAACGTGTTGAACAAACCAAAATATATTTTATATTTGAGAATCTTCCAACCATTGCATTGATGACAGCTTTGCACACTCTTGGCATTCTCTCAACCAGCTTCACCTGGAATGCTTTTCCAACAGTCTTGAAGGAGTTCCCACATATGCTAATCACTTGTTGGCTGCTTTTCCTTCACTCTGCGGTCCAACTCATCCCAAACAATCTCAATACTGTATATTGTTTTTACTAGTCCTGTGTTAGTGGAATGACACGGCCATCTGCAACAAAATCGAAGTACCCCCACACCCAAAAATCTTCCTCACATGGCTATGACAAGCAGCACAAGTAAACTATCACTGCTGCTCTTAGAACAGAAATCTATCATATTGCTTCTCTAAGAGCAGTTGGAGTCAACTGGGTATTCTGCTGATCTAAGGGCAGAACTGTACAGTCCTATCTTGAGGTCTCCTTCAGCCCGGTCAATCAGAATGTCATCTGTAAATAGTGAAGTAATGTCTTTAACATGATGTACCGTACATTCAATAAACCCCACAAAGTCCAGCCAATGTCATCCACTCATCACATAAACCCACCCTCTTCAAGTAAAAGACTGTCCCCATGCAAAATCAACCTGAAGCTGTTCTTGTCTGTTTTCTCGCTTGCAACAATACCTCAGTGCACTAAACTAAAGCCCTTCACCCCCCTGTTGCCACTGTCACGTCCATTCCCACTCCCCCTCTCCACGTCGCCTGTCTACTAACCACCGGTCCTGGCAACGCAGCCTTACACATACCAGGCAACCTTCATCACGCACACCTGCGCCTCATTAGGCACACCTGGACTTCATTATCTCCCTGATTACTTGCCCTTAATATAGCACTATGTAGTTATCACCCACAAGGCAATATTGGTTATGTTCCCTGGTTTAGATGCTTTTCTTGTTTCGTATTGTTCTATGTTCTTCGTCATTAAACTCACTAACTGCACGTGCTTCCTGCCTCCCTGAGTCTACGTTACAGCCCCTCTGTTCCTCCTGCCCCCGACTGAGTTTACTGCCGTGTCTCTCTTTTAAGTTATGCTGCAAATGTTGTTGAAATGCTTGGGGGTCGTCGTTACTTTTCTATTGGTCGCTGCAGCTATTTGATCCCGTGTCCCTCTCTTTTCCCATGGTGACACCTCTACTCCTGCGTGGATACCGTGTCCATCTCCCCTTATCTATCCTTGTCTCTCTAAGTAAAATGTTCGGGTAATTGATGACAGAATGACAATTTTCACATGAATCACATGAATCATACCAAAGTGTCCTGCATGATTATGGCAAAGGGAGTTTTAATGTTGCTGTTTTCCTGGGTGATAGACAACACCTTCCCCCTAACCATCCCTCGTACGCTAGCACACCACATCTTTGAATCATACCTTGCAGAAAAGTCTGCTATGGGCCCGGGTTGTCCCATCCAAAATCTTGCTCATTGTCTGGGATGTCATCGCCAACACTTTATGCTAATGCTTAATAAGAGACATGAATGACATTTGAGAGCAAATCCGTTTTGCATACATACCGGACCCTCTAGGGCAAAGAAGGCATCCTTGACCTATAAAGTCAAATATAATTATGTTAATAGGTTTGATATAAGGTTACAGGAGACCTGTCGTATTTCAAAACACCAATAGCATTTTTGTGCAGCTCTGCTCAATAGTTTAGTCATAGAAATTGTGTGGCCATAATTTCCCGATGAGGGTGCCAGGCACAGACACCCTCATGATCTGCAGGAATTCTGTTTGAAAACAGTATATAGTAGTTAGTTCCCACAGCAGAACATCAGCATTAGATTACGCTTGGTCTCTCTCTACATTACCCGATGATCCCAAATCAGAGGCCGGAAAAAGTAGTCATTGTCATTCAATAATAAGAGCGGACATGAAAAAAGGGAATGGACATTATCTCTGCCCCAACTAGACTGTTGGTCCAGTGCACATCCACTCCTCACCCTTTACACATATTCAGGGCGACAGGTAGCCTTGCAGTTAGAGCATTGGGCCAACAAGGTGAAAAATCTGTCAATGTGCCCTTGAGCAAAGCACTTAACCCTAATTGCTCCACGGTCGCCGTTGATAATAGCAGACCCGGCCGTGACTCCACTCTCCGAGGGTGTCTCAGGGAGAGTGGGATGTGCAAAAAACACATTTTTAATCCACACGTGTGTATTAATACACACCTGTACATGTCTGAAATAGGACAAACATAAGCACCCACAAAATGATTGTTATTAGTACAATAACAAACAGAATTCATAGCTAACCATGAGAAACAAACAGCTGTCTAATGGCTAATGATTAAAAAAGTCTGCACATTGGTTGTATTTTATCATGCAAAACCATCCATAATCTGTTTTTTTGGCAATGGACAAATACATAATGAATACATAAGGAGAATTGTCATTCTACACTACTAAATGAGTATTTCTCTGCAATTTCACATGCATTGTGCAAATTATAGATATTATAATGCAAGGTTTCCCAACTGGCTGCCCGTGGGCTGAATCTGGCACCCGGGTCATTTATTTGCTCCCCCAAATTTTCTGAGCAAAAAATATAAAATATGTATTTTTTTTTATTGTTGGACATAAAAGACTGCAAAACAACAGCAAATCACACATACTAGAGATATGTGATCGTACACAAATGCAAGCAATGTTTGAAATGATTGTTTTAGTCAAGTATTACATCTGCTTGGGCTTCTTGCAGTCAATTCGCAGTCTACAAACTATTTGAAATTATGTTCCAGCCCCCTGATCATCCGCTCAAGAAAAGATTGTCCCGTGGCCGAATCTAGTTGATGATCCCTGTTATAATGCATGTGATAGACCAGAGTAACAGGCTATAATCAATGTGCGATTTGTGAAAGATACTGTACAGAGGGGGGATCAATTAACAGGCCCTATGTGGTAGGTTATACAGCTGTAAGCAATGATCGGAAGCTTTATCTGCGGACGATATGTATAATTAACAGAAATCCCACCCCATCTGCCACAGCTATAGTAGGCAGTAGTTCTTATGTTTTAAATTTATGCTAGTAAGTGTCACGAATATTACCGAAGGTGACTCCCCTTCTTGTTCGGGTGGCGCTCGGCGGTCGTCGTCGCCGGTCTACTAGCTATCGCCGATCCGTTGTTCTGTGTTCGTTTAGTTCTGTCTAATTGGTAGCACCTGTTTCTTGTTTGGTTCTTAGGATAGGGTTATATATAGTCTGTTCAGCCCGCTTCTGTTTCGTGCGGGCTTGTTCGCCTGTTTTCTTGTTTGAGTGTATTTTTGTTGGCATTTGGGTTTCACGCTGTCCGTTTATATTTCTGTTCATTTGTGTTTCCACTTTTGTTCATGTTATGTTTCCGGGACATTAAAGCGTGTTGTTTTTCCCACATCTTTTGCTCTCTGCGCCTGACTCCACACCTCTTCACTCATTTACTCGTAACAGTAAGAAATGTATATTGGCCAACAAAATCTCCCAACTGTCACGTTCTGACCTTAGTTCCTTTGTTTTGTCTTTGTTTTAGTATGGTCAGGGCGTGAGTTGGGGTGGGCAGTCTATGTTCTTTTTTCTATGACTTGGGATTTCTGTGTTTGGCCTGGTATGGTTCTCAATCAGATGCAGCTGTCAATCATTGCCCCTGATTGAGAACTATACTTAGGTAGCCTGGTTTCACCTTTGAGTTGTAGGTGATTATTTTTCAGTTTCAGTGTTTGCACCATTCGGGACTGTTTCGGTTTTCATCTTGATTCTCTTGGTCTTTTGTATTCATTTTCCATTAAATCACATTATGGATACATACCATGCTGCATTTTGGTCCTCCGATCCTTCCTACTACTCCTCCTCCTCAGAGGAAGAAGAAACCTGTTACACCACCCACCATTTAAGCAGATACAATTATTATCTCTTGTAATACCAGCAGACATCTGGATGGTGAACTACAAAAAAGACCATGTGTTAATTAGGGAAAGGGAAGGGAAAGGAAGATACCTAGACAGTTGTACAACTGAATGTATTCAACTGGAATTGCATTTGTCCAAAACATTTAGCTGTGTTCCCCTTGTCAAAAAATCGGAACAGTCAGAATGTCAGTTACTTGAAATGCACGGGCAGGGATGAATTTAATTGTATGGGATTAATTGAATTACAAGTAACATCTACTGATTTGAGGCAGAATAGCGGTTGTCCTGAGGGAGCTCTTGGCTCCAGCAAAGCAGTCAGTCTAAAAGTAAATAGCTAGCTAATACTTTTGTGCAGTGGTCTGTGGCACAGAACTCGATGTCTAGTAACTCACTATCTAGCTGCTAAAAATAACAATTTGTTTACAATCAGGTTCACAGAACATGCTACTTCTAGGTAGTTTATTCAATCTAGATTAAATTATAGCTTGCTAGATGGCCAGTTAACACGTTTCTAATGCTGCTAGCATCACCACTATCCTTGTCTACTATATATTCATGTGACTGGTAAACATGCTTCTCGGAAAAAAACTTGCTATCTTGTTACCTCGCTAGCTAAGCTAACATTAGCTAGCTAGTTTCCCAATGTAGCCTAGCCATACTCCCCATCCAAAAACAATGAGTTAAATATGCTTCTTCAAAGTAAATATAGCGAGTTAGCAAGCTCGCAATCAAGAGGAATTGTTTTAATTTATTAAAAGAAAAAGTCTCATCTACTCATTGTGAACCATGCCTCTGGACCTTTTCGCAATAACCAATGATAATGCTTCTGCCCTAAGGATAGAGTTCGCTACACTTTATGTCAATCTGCGTTTTGCAGGTGACCAGCATATGCTGGTATGCTGGTGACCAATTTATGCTGGTCACCAGTGTCCAGAACACAGCAAAATACTTTGTTGTGTTTTTGCTGGTGACCAGCCTTCGCTGTGTTTTCATTGGACACCAGCAAGAACACAGCGAAGGCTGGTGTCCAACGAAAACACAGCGAAGGCTGGTCACCAGCGAAAACACAACGAGGGCTGGCCACCATCCTTTGCTGGTCAATTCTGTATTTTTTTCAGCAGTGGTTATGCGTGCATTTGAAGCCGGTGTGAAGTCGGTGACGTCACTCGCTCTGAAACCTTGAAGTGGTTGTTTGCCTTGTTCTGCAAGGGCCACAGCTTTTGTGAACTAACAGGTAACAATGTTTTGTGAGTGACTTGTCGTTGTGTTCAGAGGAACCCTGGTTCAAGCCCAGGTTGGGGCAAGGAGAAGCACTACGATTGCACATGCATTTTTACGTATGGGTGGTCCCTGGAAATCGAACCTACTATCCTGGCATTGCAATGCTCTATCAACATGCATGTTAAGGTTATAAGTGTTTTGTGAAGCCTTCATTTAATATGATTTATAAAGCCTTTATTAAGCAGTGCTTATGACACCCTTTATAAAGCACATGTTTATGGCATATTTGACATTGGTGGTTATGTCACACAGTTATGCCACATTTATAAACACTTTATAGAGCATGAAATACAGCTATAGATGATTGGTGTAGTGCTTATGAAGTCTTTGCGATGCCTTTATAAGCTGCATTTCATTTAAAGCGGACCGTCATTTCTTCTGGATTGTCTCTGCAGGGTAGTTCATGGGGAACTGGACCAGCACTTAAAAGTCTACTCACGCTATTAGCACATGCAGTGTTAACACACCATCATTAGAGCACAGGAGGTCTTCAACTGCATCCCCGTTTTTAGCAGCCTGTGGCATTTCCACACAGTGGGTGCTGATTGCAGCAAACGGCTTTTTAATCTACAACCACTTTTAATCAGTCTCTCACCCTCTTCTCTTTCTCCTTTCCACTTCTTACTTTTCTTCAACCTCACGCTAGTCACTTCCTTGTAGTGGCCAGCCTTAGCCTTCTGCAACAAAAACAAAAAAAACGACATTCAGTGGCAGTTCATGGTCAACTTGGCCATTTACATTGTACGCAGCAACAGGGGAAGTATACTCTATAATAAGGGAAAACATCACCTCATCTAATACCTTCTTCTTGCCATTTCACCTTCCTAGACGGCCTCAGTCTCCATTATGCATTTCTCATGCAGTTCATTACTCCTCACTTGACTTCAGAATCCTATGGTTCAACCAAGGGAATGACACATACTCTTTCAAAGACATTCCCCTTTTCATATCCCCCTCTTCCCTTTGATCTAGAACAGGCCTCATTCCAAGAATGCAATGACAAATCAATGCACGTAGTGGTAACACCATTCAATACCTTCAAAAGTATGCAAATTGAAATTCAAGGGATTTAAGTTATTCAAATCGCTTTTGCAGGCAGAGAAGCAGACCCTCTCCAAAAGAAGTGTAGCCTACTGTGGAATAATGAATGGAGAAATGAGAGGGAAAGAGAGAGATGGAATATCTGTGCACATGGCCACATGAAAAGCTCCACCATCCTTACTGAAAGATAATGGGATCTTAAAATGACCTAAAATCATGCATTTCTTCCTGAAGTTTCATGCCTGTTCTCCAGCATCCCTAAATGGGAGATCCAACACAGTGTTCCTAAAAGTATGAATGTTGAGACAAACAATTTGGATTGTGTTTTACAGCTTGACATTTCCAAGCATGGTGAACGGTGTTGTGGCATCATGTAATGATCATGGCTAGTGAGGCCTCGAAATGATGCGTAAGTATCAAAGTGCGTAAGTATCAAAATAAGAATACTAGAAGCGATGGTGTAAAGTGCAGAAAAGTTCAGAAATGAAAGATGAAAAAACAAAAGACCAATGTGTTATAGGCCCCAATCCTTCCGTTCCATATATGCAGTTGCGTGGTTACACACACACACACAAGCGCGCAATCAGATACAATTGTATTTGTCACATGCTTCATAAACAACAGGTGTAGACTAAAAGTGAAATGCTTACTTATTGGCAATGCAGAGAGAAATAATAGAAAAATAACACAAGGAATAAATACACAATGAGTAATGATAACTTGGCTGTATACACGGGGTACCAGAACCAAGTCAATGTACAGGCGTATGAGGTAATTGAGGTAGATATGTACATATAGGTAGGGGTAAAGTGACTAAGCAACATGGTATACTGTATGATAAACAGTAGCAGCAGCATATGTGATGAGTCAAAAAAGTTCAATGCAGATAAAAAGAAAGTGTCAATGCAGATAGTCCAGGTAGCTATTTGGTTAACTATTTAGCAGTCTTATGAGTGGGTGTAGAAGCAGTTCAGGTTCCTGGTTTCAAGAGTTATTGCACCGGTACCCCTTGACCATTTTTAGGGCCTTCCTCTGGAACTGCCTGGTATAGACGTCCACGCAGGGTGGAAGTAACAAATTACAAATACTCTCCTTACTTTAATTGAGTAGCTTTTCTGAGTACATGTAATTCGATTATTTTTCAAAGTCAGTCATTTTTCGCTTAGGTATGTTTTGAATAAAGTACTGTACTTCGCTACCTTATTAAAACCATCCGTTACAGAGTACAATTTTGTAGGATATCTATAAGAATACATCATGTGGGCATGGAAAGTTTGCGAGAGCTCATTGGAGACAGAAAAAATAGCTTGTCGTTGTTTAGTCTGTGATCAATTCAATCAAATTTCACGCATCGAGCCAATACAGCCCAATCAAATCAAGCTGTGCATGCATACAAACTGAACGATTATGGTCGGAATATTTTTTTAAAGCTAAAAATAAGTTTAGTTCGAGACATATAGTGAAAGAGAGACAAAGTTTCAAACCGATATGTGAAAAGAATGGAGACGGAGGAGACTGTGACCAGTTATCCTTCAAGCACAGGAGAGGCAACGCAATGCAAGCTTTGCTTACCCAGGATGGCGGAGGTGGCAGCTTACACTAACTCTACCTCAAACTTGAGGAAATATTGTAGAGGTAAGATAACTAGCTAGCTATAAATGCTAAAACATTTAACTATGGATGGCTTTAGCAGCTAGTATAGCTAGCTATCTAAAAGTATAACTTGTTAGCGTTAGCCTAATAGTCCAGTGTGCTAACATTAGCAAGCTATCCTTGCAGCTAAGTTAGCTACATGGCTAACCCCCACCCGATGATGATAGTTGTTATGGCTAGCACGTCAATGTCGCTATGTGTGGTGGTGGCTAGCTGACTAGCCATGTAAGTTATTTGAGCTAGCTAACAACATTAGGCTAACATCACAGATAAAACAGATATTTCACCCAATGTAAAAATGTTGGCGCTCCATTCACTACCAAATATAGTGATGAGAGGAAGCTCAGTGCCTGGCAGTGGGAGAAGATGGAAAAAGATGGATTTTGGCCGACATTCTGCATATTTTCTCATCAATGAAACATTTGATCTCCATACAGGTTTCTGTTTCCAAAACTAAAATCTGTAACAATCACAGTGGACCGAGTTTTGTAGACTACCCTTTGCCAAAGTCACTAAAAATGTAGTTGTTTTGAAGGAGTGCAAAGGTGAATGGAGTAATTGCACATGCGCACTTCACAGAGTAGGCATACCCTAATGGAAATATGCACATAAATGCTAGAACGCGACAATAGAAACTCACTAGCTCGTGCTTGGCTCTGCCCACCTTGCTTGTTCTGCCCACTATGATTAATTTTATCCCATCGGAAACGACAGGCTATGGTCTACCTTGCTACCATCAGCAAGTGAGCTAGAGTGAATTAGCTAGCTAGCTCACGTTAGCGTGCTTGGTGATGACAGTATTTAACTCGGGAATGGCGTGCCGCTAGCAGGACACCTCGACAATATCCGGTGAAATTGCAGAGCGCGAAATTCAAACTACAGTATTATAAATATCTAACTTTCAGAAAATCACACAAGTAATACATCAAAATAAAGCTTAACTTCTTTTTAATCCAGCCGCTGTGTCAGATTTCAAAAAGGCTTTACGGCGTAAACACACCATGCGATTATCTGAGGACAGCGCCCCACATACAAAACCATGAAAAACATATTTCAACCAGGCAGATGCGATATAATAAATGCCTTACCTTTGATGATCTTCTTCTGTGGCACTCCAAAAGGTCCCAGTAACATCACAAATGGTCCTTTTGTTCGATAATGTCCTTCTTTATATACATAAAAACTCAGTTTAGCTGGCATGCTTCAGTCAATAATCCACCCAGTTTCCCTCCATCAAAATGCTTACAAAATGAATCCCAAATGTTACTAATAAACAAGTCAATGTAACGGCTTTCTTCTGTTAAATGAGAGGCAGACCAAAACGCAGCGTGGTTATTGTGATACATCTTTAATAAAGATGAAAATAGAACAATATACAAAAAACAAGAAAACGTGAAAAAAACGAAAACAGCCCTATCTGGTGTAACAAACACAAAGACAGGAACAATCACCCACAAACCCCAACACCAAACAGGCTACCTAAATATGGTTCCCAATCAGAGACAATGACTAACACCTGCCTCTGATTGAGAACCATATCAGGCCAAACACAGAAACAGACAAACTAGACACACAACATAGAATGCCCACTCAGATCACACCCTGGCCAAACAAAACATAGAAACATACAAAGCAAACTATGGTCAGGGTGTGACAGTCCCCCCCCCCCCCCCCCCCCCACCCCCCCAAGGTGCGGACTCCGGCCGCAAAACCTGAACCTATTGGGGAGGGTCTGGGTGGGCATCTGTCCGCGGTGGCGGCTCTGGTGCTGGACGTGGCCCCCACTTCACCATAGTCTTAGTCCGCCACATTGTCCGCTTCCGTGGCCTTCTAACCACGGCGATCCTTCTAAATGACCCCACTGGACTGAGGGGCAGCTCGGGACAGAGGGGCAGCTCGGGACAGAGGGGCAGCTCAGGACAGAGGGGCAGCTCCGTACTGGCTGGCGGCTCTGGCAGATCCTGGCTGACTGGCGGCTCTGGCAGATCCTGGCTGACTGGCGACTCTGGCAGATCCTGGTTGACTGGCGGCTCTGGCAGATCCTGGTTGACTGGCGGCACTGGCGGATCCTAGCTGACTGGCGGCACTGGCGGATCCTGGCTGACTGGCGGATCCTGGCTGACTGGCGGATCCTGGCTGCTCCATGCTGACTGGCGGCTCTGGCTGCTCCATCCTGACTGGCGGCTCTGGCTGCTCCATGCAGACTGGTGGCTCTGGCTGCTCCATGCAGACTGGCAGCTCTGGCTGCTCCATGCAGAGTGGCAGCTCTGGCTGCTCCATGCAGATTGGCGGCTCTGGCTGCTCCATGCAGACTGGTGGCTCTGGCTGCTCAATGCAGACTGGCGGCTCTGGCTGCTCCATGCAGACTGTCGGCTCTGGCTGCTCCATGCAGACTGTCGGCTCTGGCTGCTCCATGCAGACTGGCGGCTCTGGCTGCTCCATGCAGACTGGCGGCTGTGGCAGCTCCATGCAGACTGGCGGCTCTGGCAGCTCCTTGCAGACTGGAAGCTCCTTGCAGACTGGCAGCTCTGGCAGCGCTGGACAGGCGGGAGACTCCGGCAGCGCTGTAGAGGAGGAAGGCTCCGGCAGCGCTGAACAGGCGGGAGACTCCGGCAGTGCTGGCGAGGAGGAAGGCTCCGGCAGCGCTGGACAGGCGGGAGCACCTGTAGGGGTGAGACGGAGAGACAGCCTGGTGCGGGGGGCTGCCACCGGAGGGCTGGTGCGTGGAGGTGGTACCGGATAGACCGGACCATGCAGGCGCACTGGAGCTCTTGAGCACTGAGCCTGCCCAACCTTACCTGGTTGAATGGTCCCGGTCGCCCTGCCAGTGCGGCAAGGTGGAATAGCCCGCATTGGGCTATGCAGGCGAACCGGGGACACAGTGCGCAAGGCTGGTGCCATGTAAGCTGGCCAAAGGAGACGCACTGGAGACCAGATACGTAGAGCCGGCTTCATGGCACTTGGCTCGATGCCCACTCTAGCCAGGCCGATACGCGGAGCTGGTATGTACCGCACCGGGCTATGCACCCGCACTGGGGACACCGTGCGCTTCACAGCATAACACGGTGCCTGCCCGGTCTCTCTAGCCCCCGGTAAGCACAGGAAGTTGGTGCAGGTCTCCTACCTGACCTGTGTGCCTCCCCCAATACATTTTTGGGGCTGACTCTCGGGCTTCCATCCATGCCGCCGTGCTGCCTCCTCATACCAGCGCCTCTCCGCCTTCGCCACCTCCAGCTCTTCTTTGGGGCGGCGATATTCTCCAGGCTGTGCCCAGGGTCCTTTTCCATCCAACTCATCCTCCCATGTCCAGTACTCCTCGCACTGCTCCTGCTGCCGCTGCCTGTCACCACGCCGCTTGGTCCTGTTGTGGTGGGTGATTCTGTAACGGGATTCTTCTGTTGAAGGAGAGGCGGACCAAAACGCAACGTGGTTATTGTGATACATCTTTAATAAAGATGAAAATAGAACAATATACAAAAAACAAGAAAACGTGAAAAAAATGAAAACAGCCCTATCTGGTGTAGCAAACATAAAGACAGGAACAATCACCCACAAACCCCAACACCAAACAGGCTACCTAAATATGGTTCCCAATCAGAGACAATGGCTAACACCTGCCTTATGTTATCCAGAGCATTGGTGACTGCAACGGTGCTGACAGATTGTCTGCTCGTAAATTCAGAGCGTTCTGAGCACACACTTGGCGCTCTGGCCGATGAGTAGGGTTGATCCGAATGTTCTGACCTCTTGGCTAGCTTGCTAGCTACATCCAGACACAAGTGAGAGAACACCCCACTATGACAATTTTACCCTAGCAGAGCTAGTTAGGCTGTTTTCATGTCATCCAGAGCTTTGGTGACTTTAACTGTGCTGCTGGCAAAAATGTAATTACGCTTTTCTGCTGACGCTTACTGACAACGGCCATATTCAACTGACACCGGCCATATTCAACGGGTGTTGAGCATTCATAAATCCAGCAGTTATTCTGTGCTCTGGTGTAATCAGATGAGAGTGCTCATCGGAGTAGATGGCCAGACTGAATTTACGAACACAACCGAAATGGTTACTGCATAGTGGAGTATTTTGTTAAGACATGTAGCTAGCTAGCTAGGTAAACAATGAACTACAATCCCAACTCATGATGTTACTACCCTGCATGAATCTGCATCTGCAGGTATCTAACCAACCAGGTTCAACGTTAGCTAGCTAACAATAGGCTATAACTAGCCAAGCAATGGCTCTGAGATATGAATAATAAGATCATACACATAACTAGCTAGCTAACAGTACACTTTAACTTAAAATGAAAAGACATTCTGCCAAAATTTGAAATCTGAAATATCTGAAAATGTAGCTAGCTAGACTATCTTACCCGTCAAAAGATAGTCATCATGGATGGACGTGACTCCTGTCGGATGCCATGGTTGCCCTTAATTTGAAGATGTAATCCGGAGACAGGTGTTTTCTCCATCTCCTTAGCTATCATACTCGAACTCCACTGATTTCAAAACTCGGTCCTCTAGAAAGTGGAGAGCAACCCTTATGGAGTTTAACTAAGTGATACATTAAAAAAAGCCTTGTTAGACAGGATTACCTAGACCTACTGACCAGCTGAAATAGACAGAAGTGTGCTATATGGCAGACCAATCCAAAATCATCTCTCACCATGTCCAGCCCACTCATTCTCTCAGCCATTTATGGCTAGCGGGATGGTTGCTGACTTTTTCTGTGGCTAAACCAACTAGGCTCGCAATTTAACAATTTTATTCTTATTTACAGATGGCATGTACGTTTGTTATTCAGGCACATGAAAGTTCACATGTTTGGGAAGGCATGTCTGCCAAAGAAACGCATTTTGATTTTAAAAAACATTTACGTTCAAACGGCTCTCCTGTGAGGTAGTGATCCGTGAGATATGCCTAGTTTCCTGAAATGGGTCACATTGGTCCTATGGGTGAGTGAATGAGTGAGGGAATAAGAGAAAGAGTTGGTTTGAGAGTTTATGTGCTTTATTATGTATTTCTTATAATTCATTAATACATTTTAAATGCTTTGAATGTTTAATCTATTTTCAAAAATTAATAGTATTGAAAAATCTTTCTTTTTTTATATACAGATGTGCCTTGCTGCAAATTAACTTAGAAATTAACTTGTTGTACATTCTTTTCCTCTCTACCTTTATCAATTTATTGCATGGAATAGATCATGTGTACCAACGTTCAGGTAACCTTAAGGTCAATGTTTTTATTTTAAAAAGTAACTAAATGACTGAGTACTTTTTAAATAAGCTACATTTTACTTTTACTTGAGTCCTTTTTTACACCTGTATTTTTACTTCCACTTGAGTAAAATGTCATTAAAGTACCAGTACTTCTACTTCAGTGACATATTTCAGTACTCTTTCCACCCCTGCTCACACGCATGCACTCACACACACACTCTATATATATTTTTTTATCCCTCTCTTAAAATCCCCTTAGAGAAAACTAAAAGTTGCCACACTTGGATAGTAGAGAGGATGGAAAGAGGGTAAGAGTGGTCTTTATTCCGCAGTCAGCCAAAACCTCAAGCACATAGGCTGTGTTCCGTTGGCTCAGCTTCAGTCTTCCAACAGATGGGTTTTTATTACACTGTTTCATGTTCAGCAGTGCCAGACTGGCCCAATGAACTGGCATCCTCTCCAACCCCTCTAGCCAAACCCTCTAGGGGATTAATGTGTCGTTTGAAAAACAAGGGCCTATGTGATGTGCCATGTTTCTCAAAATTCTAATTTCGAAGTTGTTCCAAATATCAAATTTCAAAGTGTTTAAGGTTAAGTTTAAGCATTAACTCCGAATGTTTAAGGTTAGGTCTAAGTTTAAGCATTAACTCCAAATGTTTAAGATTAGGGCTAAGTTTAGACATTAACTCCAAATCCTTAAGATTAGGTATTAACTACAAATGGTTAAAGAAAGGGTTAAGGTTTGGGATAGGCTCAAAACTAAAATATCACAAACAACTTTATATCTCTAGATTCGAATATGCAACCTTTGAAATCAGAGGCAGATGCTTCTGATTACAAAGGTTGCCTGTTTGAATCCAGCGATAGAAAGTTGTTTTTGATATTTTAGCTTTTAAGTCTATACCAAACTTTTACCCTTACCGTAACCAAAATATCAAAAAACAACTTTATATCACTGGATTCAAACATGCAACCTTTGGAATCAGAGACAGACGCTTATACCAATCCGCCATCCACGTCTATTTGCATTTGCAACCTTTGGAGTCAGAGGCAGATGCTTACGCCCATCTGCCATCCCCGTCCATAACGCCTTAGCAAATCTGAAACCTACTTGAAGGTAATAGCGTTCACGGTTGCCCCTAGTGGTCGGTTTCCACATCATCTCCCAACGTACCTCAGACATGGATAGACGTCGATATCACGGGTGACCTGGCTGTGTTAAACAACAAATGATGAAGCCTGGCTGTGGCAAAGGTAATCTTTCCAGTGTCTGCTGTCAGCTGTATGTGGGTAGGCTTATTAATGAACACAACCATGGCTGAGGGCAAAAACAGGAGGTACAGAGACATGAGGCACCATTAGCACAGAGAGCCTTTGTCCACCCACTCAAAGCCCTTCTGCTTCTGAGTCATACTTTCTGATCCAATAGCACTTTGATAGACACATTTCATGCAGATAGGTGTGGATTTGTGATTTCAGTATCTGGACAGCTACATTTGCACTTACACACTCACACACACACACATTCACACAACCACACGTGCAGCATTCATCAAGAGATTGTGCGTATATACGTGTCGCTGTCCAAGTGCTGAATGTATGTGTATCGTAAGTGTATGTACTGTCCAGCTGCTGAAATTACAGTCCCTTCTCTCTTGGCTGGCTGTGTGATCTCATGCAGCTCCTCTCTGTTGCAGAGTTGGCAATGGTAGCGCCTCTTGGGACAGTTTCTCCACATCTGGCTGCCGTCCCTAACAGGGACATTGCACTTGGCATTTCTCAGGTCCCGTAATTCTGAGGTCCTGTAACAGTGGGACACAGTGCTTTCTCTTCAGGATGAAAGTAGTAGGTTGCTGAGCGCATTATGGGTGAAAGGCCCCAGATTGGGAGTGGGAGGCCCCGGTGCACAACTGAGCAAGAGGACAAGTACATTAGAGTGTCTATTTTGAGAAACAGTCCTCAATTGGCAGAATCATTGAATAGTACTCGCAAAACATCAGTCTCAACGTCAACAGTGAAGAGGCGACTCTGAGAAATGAAGGCAATTCTGTTAGTCTGCATAGATGCATGCAATGCTTTATTATAAAGGTGATTTTTTTCTACCCTTCAATACTCCCTACTCAAAACAACTTCCCACGGTTATGACGCTAACCACTGGCCAAACCATTTGACTAGAAATATTAAATGTAGGGCAAACAGTTTACGACTATATAAATGCTTACACATCATGTTGTTTGCTTCAATCTGTCACTTTTTCTCAATGGGAGGAACTTTATAAAAGGCACTCTTGTAAATAAGGTTATTTCCATAGAGTGAGAGTGATGGAGGAAAGAGAAACGCTATACAGACAACCTGAAAACAATCCTCAAAAGATGCAACACACACACTGAACTGGGAGTAACTAGGTAATGGAAATAACCATCTGGCAGAAGCTAACATCAAATCAAATCAAATCAAATTTTATTTGTCACATACACATGGTTAGCAGATGTTAATGCGAGTCTAGCGAAATGCTTGTGCTTCTAGTTCCGAGCTTGTGCTTCTAGTTCCGACAGCTAACATGCAAAGCAGTGTTAGCTGTTTTTGAAGACAACCTCACCACATTGACCAATGTAAAATTATACTATCATTGACCAATGTATAACTATACCATCATCATCATTGCCATCAGACTGTTAAACAGCCACCACTAACATTGATTGGCTGCTTCCAACATACTGACTCAACTCCAGCCACTTTAATAATGGAAATTGATGTAAAAAATATATCACTAGCCACTTTAAACAATGCTACTTAATATAATGTTTACATACCCTGATGTGTATAGATGTGTAAATTGATGTGTATAGTGTATATTGATGTGAGCTCATCTGTAAAGGAGACCATGGTCTCAGCATGACTCAGCATGACTCCCTGTCAAAATAAAGTTGAAATAAAAACATGCCAGGGTCACCCCTAGTTCAGTGTCTCTTCCTGTGACTGCTTCCCTGCCGAGATGGTATCAGTGCCAGGGAGAGTGCTGATGCACTGTGAAATGAATTAGTGCCCCTGGCAGGTCATTATAGCTGCGACGTGGCTAAGGCTAATCTGGCTGTCTACATGGCAGTGGGTCCTTGGGATGGATCACCTAAGTGTTTTACCTCCTGATGCTCATCTGTGCTAATGGTGTTGTCACAGCTCTGGCGTTTTATGGCCACCGTGTGCAATTCCAATGCAAACACTGTGCGGGGGCATCCATAATTCAATAGTTTTACGATACTTGCATAAAAAGGGCAGAATTTAAGTTTACAAGGAGGGAAACAGCTCGTGCTGATATCTTTAGAAAGTGATTTTTTACTTCATGGAAAGCAAAGAAGTGGATCCCGGATTTCATGAGAGCCATATCAAATAAAATCTTAATTCTGCCTGACGTGGACATGCTGCTATGATGCATTCAGGTATCATCATGACACGTGTTGGTAGTTCATTAGAGCTTTTTATATGGATACTAATGGGCAGGTTATGATATTCATCCACGCATTTGAAGTTCCGTGACCTTTATCACTATCATTTGGGATAGCTTTCTGAAAAGCTTTGTACATGGCAGCAGAACTGATATCATGTCCATCTTCAAAACATTAGGAACAACTTCCTAATATTGATTTGCACCCCCCTCAGAACAGCCTAAATTAGTCGGGGGCATGGATTCTACAAGGTTGCGAAAGTGTTCCATGGGAATGCTGGCCCATGTCGACTCCAATGCTTCCCACAGTCAAGTCAAGTTGCCTGTATTTCCTTTACAGGAAACTGCTGAGCATGAAAAACCCAGCAGCATTGCAGTTCTTGACATAAACCGGTGTGACTGGCACCTACTACCATAACCCTGTTTAAAGGCCCTTCAATATGTGTCTTGCACATTCACCCTCTGAATGACACACATACACAATTCATGTCTCAATTGTCTCAAGGCTTAAATATCCTTCTTTAACCTGTCTCCTCCCCTTCATCTGCACTGATTGTAGTAGATTTAACAAGTGACATCAATAAGGGATCATAGCGTTCACCTGGATTCACCTGGTCAGTCTATGTCATGGAAAGAGCATGTTTTGTAAACTCAGTGTATTTCACCCATTGATTTAGTCATCCCTTTCTCCCATTCACCCCTTCCAGACCACTGACTTTTGTTTATCTGAGCCCTCATGCAGGGAGGAAATAGCTTTATTTCATTATTGAGAAAATATGGAGATGTATCTCTGGCTTCTCACCTGGCAGGAGCTCCTGCTAGGGGTCCAAGGCATAATTACCAGAGTGAGCCTATTGTTCAGTCCTCTATTAGCCCCTTTGTGTACCTGAGGGTTAGCTCATTGTGTGCTGAAGGATTGCTCCGTTTCTGTGGAAACCAGGGATGAAAAGCTAACCAGGGATATCGCCATCCTTCATCCTTTCTGATCTGCCATAGCTTAAAGGTAAAGCTGTGGTGTTTAACTATTACTGTTATCCCCTGTCAGCGAATCATTAACAACATTATTAGATACAGTAAGTCCCCTGTGACCATTGATATGACTTACATGATCACAGTAAATGGACTGAATTGGACTGAGTTGCTGAATTGAAGCAGCCGTCATTGAAAATAATTGGCCTAAGCATTTCCTAATCCATGAATCAAATTCGGAACTGTCAGGGTTAAAAACGGATTGACCTCAAGCCCAACCAACTGTAATCAATTGTCAGTGGTAAGGGTAGATATATACTCCTTTCTGAGGACTGTGTTGTTGATTGATTGACAGGGAAGAAAGTGCTTTATTCCTTCCTCTGGATCGTCTTAGTGTGGCCAGTCTCTTAAAATGCCACTCACACATGTCGAGTGTCTCACATCTCAGCTCCCCGCTAAAATCACCAACCTCCACCTCTCAGCACATTTGCTGTATACCTTCAGAGGAACTGTTTTCTCTCTCCACTGAAGTCTCAGTAGTAAACAGATGTGACGGGGCGTGTAAACACAGAGTGCTAAGCACTTAAAGGAGTCACCCAAATAGAGAGAAACTCTGTCCCAGTTGAGGAAAAAGTAACAGGCAAGTGTCGGAGTGATTCTTTTTTGCATTGACCTCATTGTCAATATAGATTTAAGAATCCCGGGATCTGCGTCAAGCACTGAATTAATAAATCTTGTTAGGGACTAGCTCCCGCTGTGGGGATCAAATCAGCGGAAATTTCAAGTGCGCCACGTATAGTTTTTGATAAAAATCTAACTTTCATTAAAATACACATACAAGGTACTGAATTAAAGCTACACTCATTGTGAATCTAGCTACCGAGTCAGATTTGTAAAATGCTTTTCGGCGAAAGCATGAGAAGCTATTATCTGATAGCATGCACCCCCAAAGTACTGCAACGCCACTTAAAACGACAGATTTTGCGGTAGCCGGCGCTACCCAAAACGCAGAAATAAAATATAAAACATTCATTACCTTTGACGAGCTTCTTTCTTGGCACTCCTAGATGTCCCATAAACATCACTATTGGCTCTTTTTTCCGATTAAATCGGTCCATATATAGCCTAGATATCGATCTATGAAGACTGTGTAATCAAGGAAAAAACTGAGTTTGATAACGCAACGTCATTTTTTTTAAATTAAAAAAGTCGACGATAAACTTTCACAAAACACTTCGAAATACTTTTGTAATGCAACTTTAGGTATTAGTAAACGTTAATAATCTATCAAAATGATCACGGGGCGATGTATATTCAATAGCTCCACGTCTTGATAACATGTCCAAATATTTCTCAACCAAAATATCCGGTCGGAGACCGGAAGAAATGCACTGCCTCGTGTCCGTTTGACCAAGAAACAAATCGTAGGCAAATGACAAGACTGTTGACATCGTTTGGAAGCTGTAGGTATTGCAACCTCGGTCTCATTTAATGTAGTTCCCATTCAACAATGGGTTGAAGTGGCGCATGGATATATTTTCCCATTTTCAGTGATCAGATTTTCCTGTGCTTTTCGATGAAACGCACGTTCTGTTATAGTCACAGCCGTGATTTAACCAGTTTTATAAACGTCACAGTGTTTTCTATCCACACATACTAATCATATGCATATACTATATTCCTGGCATGAGTAGCAGGACACTGAAATGTTGCGCGATTTTTAACAAAAAGCTGCGAAAATGCACATGATCCTTAAGAGGTTCCTTGAAGGCAAACTGAGCCTCAGGCTTCTGGATTAAGAAAAAGTGTTCAAAACTGTTCCAAGTACTTTCAAATAACAACATGAAATACACATGATAAATGCATTCATTTGTATGGGTCACTTATAGGTTCAGGTTCAGTAGAAATCCTTGCAAATGAAAAATCAGTAGCATACATTAAAATACTGAAGCAATGTCAGTAGCAATGTCAACCTACAAAGTATTACATGGGCTTGCTCCTACCTATCTTTCCCATTTGGTCCTGCCGTATATACCTACATGTACGCTACGGTCACAAGACGCAGGCCTCCCAATTGTCCCTAGAATTTCTAAGCAAACAGCTGGAGGCAGGGCATTCTCCTATAGAGCTCCATTTTTATGGAATGGTCTGCCTACCCATGTGAGAGACGCAGACTCGGTCTCAACCTTTAAGTCTTTACTGAAGACTCATCTCTTCAGTAGGTCCTTCTTATTGAGTGTAGTCTGGCCCAGGAGTGTGAAGGTGAACGGAAAGGCTCTGGAGCAACGAACAGCCCTTGCTGTCTCTGCCTGGCCGGTTCCCCTCTCCACTGGGATTCTCTGCCTCTAACCCTATTACAGGGGCTGAGTCACTGGCTTAGCCCCCCCCTTGGGTTGTGCCGTGGCGGAGATCTTTGTGGGCTATACTCGGCCTTGTCTCAGGATGGTAGGTTGGTGGTTGAAGATATCCCTCTAGTGGTGTGGGGGCTGTGCTTTGGCAAAGTGGGTGGGGTTATATCCTGCCTGTTTGGCCCTGTCCGGGGGTATCATCGGATGGGGCCACAGTGTCTCCTGACCCCTCCTGTCTCAGCCTCCCGTATTTATGCTGCAGTAGTTTATGTGTCGGGGGGCTAGGGTCAGTCTGTTATATCTGGAGTACTTTTCCTGTCTTATCCGGTGTCCTGTGTGAATTTAAGTATGCTCTCTCTAATTCTCTCTTTCATTCTCTCTTTCTTTTTTTCTCTCTTTCTTTCTCTCTCTCAGAGGACCTGAGCCCTAGGACCATGCCTCAGGACTACCTGGCATGATGACTTCTTGCTGTCCCCAGTTCACCTGGCCGTGCTGCTGCTCCAGTTTCAACTGTTCTGCCTGTGGCTATGGAACCCTGACCTGTTCTCCGGACTTGCTAACCAGACCTGCTGTTTTCAACTCTCCAGAGAGAGCAGGAGCGGTAGAGATACTTTTAATGATCGGCTATGAAAAGCCAACTGACATTTACTCCTGAGGTTCTGACTTGTTGCACCCTCGACAACTACTGTGATTATTATTATTTGACCATGCTGGTCATTTATTAACATTTGAACATCTTGGCCATGTTCTGTCATGATCTCCACCCGGCACAGCCAGAACCATAGTCTGGTTCCTCTCTAGGTTTCTTCCTAGGTTTTGGCCTTCCTAGGGAGTTTTTCCTAGCTACCTTGCTTCTACACCTGCATTGCTTGCTGTTTGGGGTTTTAGGCTGGGTTTCTGTAGAGCACTTTGAGATATCAGCTGATGTAAGAAGGGATATATAAATAAATGTGATTTGATTTGTAAGGTTCTATCTGTGGTTGAGCATTGACAAATCCACATAAAGTACAAAAAACTTGTCCTCAGTATATCTCCCGTAGCTTTGATTGGACTGATCATGTCAAGTCATACTTTCAGCTTGCAAGCTAGATAAGCTGTCGTCATGAATCATGTCGACAATCTACTAGCAAATAATTTTCAATCCTCGTGATATGAAGATAAATTAGAAATAAAACATCTCAGTAACATATTTTTCCAGTTCATATTGTGAGGGATGATTTGCGCAATGCGCTTTCCTTCCTTTTTAGACTACATCATTAAATACATCAAATGGTAGGCTAAATGCTAACTGCTGTGTCTGCTCTAAATCTCTCTCTCTCTGTGGTGACTTAAAGAAGAGTAAAGTTAAGGCATCAACATCTATCTGAATTGATGTCGCTGTCGATTTCTAAAGTGCTAAACAAATAGGCCTGCCTCGTCGCTGCTCATTTGCTTTCCCTTGCTTATACTGAGAGTTAAGTGTTAATGACATAAGAACAGATCATTTGACTTTACTGAACATAAAATGGTAATAATGTTTGTGTATGGTCAAAACTCATGTCTGCATGCGTTATTATTGAAGGAGAATGCAGTTCTTATCGAGTTACACGAATCCACAACGAGTCGGTAGAAACCATATTTATTTAAGCAAGTCAGCCATATAAGCTATGGTTTGTATATTAGGCTGAATGAACTGTATCGCTGTCAGACGAGGCTCCCCTGATAGCCAGGTGTAGCGGCGGTAAGGATTCACTCCGTGATGCTGGAAGGAAAGCTATTGTGGGCACCGTTTGACACTGTCATAGTGCATTTCATGTATTGCTAAGTGTTGTGTAGTGACTTCGCTGGCATGCATCTAAAAAAAAAATGGTTCCGTTTGCCCCAAATGCTAGAATTGCCACTGAAATGGATAAATAAGCTCAACATGTGAGGTGAAGAAATTTCCTAAAATGGACACTATAATCCTTGGAGGCAAAGAAATTTCATAGTGAGAAAAAGAGCCTGCAGTTGTCATTCTGTTGAAATGGGTTTTGAAAGTACATCATATATCCACATACTCATCAGTCGGGGCTTGCAAGTTTGGTTAAGTGTTTTATTAGATAACTATTTTCGTTCATAATTTTTTTTTGGGGGGGTACAAGTTACAATAATGCAATTGTGATTGTTAAGTGTTATATATATATATCAGAACTCTCTGGAGGAATGAGTCCATTCCAGGACCAGGCAGCGGGCAGCGTCTGAGACAAACATCCGGTTAGCCGTGGTGAAGAGGTGTTTAAAGGTCGAAACCGTGTCTGTGTCTCTCACATGGATAGGCAGACCATTTCATCAAAATTGAGATCTATAGGAGAATGCCCTGGCTCCAGCTGTTTGCTTAGAAATTCTAGGGACAATTAGGAGGCCTGCGTCTTATGACCGTAGTATACGTGTTGGTATGTATGGCAGGACCAAATCGGAAAGATAGGTAGGAGCAACCCCATGTAATGCTTTGTAGGTTAGCAGTAAACCTTGAAATCAGCCCTAGCTTTAATAGGAAGCCAGTGTAGAGAGGCTAGCACTGGAGTAATATGATCATATTTTGGGGTTCTAGTTAAGATTCTAGCAGCCGTGTTTATTTAGTGCTTTATCCGGGAAGCCGGAAAGTAGAGCATTGCAGTAGTCTATTCTAGAAGTGACAAAAGCATGGATACATTTTTCTGCATAATTTTTGGACAGAAGGTGTCTGATTTTTGCAATGTTATGTAGATGGAAAAAAGCTGAAACAGTCTTGATATGTTTGTCAAAAGAGAGATCAGGGTCCAGAGTAACGCCGAGGCCCTTCACAGTTTAATTTGAGACGACTGTACAACCATCAAGATTAATTGTCAGATCGAACAGAAGATCTCTTTGTTTCTTGGGACCTAGAACTAGCATCTCTGTTTTGTCTGAGTTTAAAAGTAAAACATTTTCTGCCATCCACTTCCTTATGTCTGAAACACAGGCTTCCAAGGAGGGCAATTTTGGGGCTTCACCATGTTTCATCGAAATGTACAGCTGTGTATCGTCCGGAAAACAGTGAAAGTTAACATTGTGTTTCCGGATGACATCCCCAAGAGGTAAAATTTATAGTGAAAACAATAGTGGTCCTAAAACGGTACCTTGAGGAACACCGAAATTTACAGTTTATTTGTCAGAGGACAAACCATCCACAGAGACAAACTGATATCTTTCCGACAAATAAGATCTAAACCAGGCCAGAACTTGTCCGTGTAGACCAATATTGGTTTCCAATCTCTCCAAAAGAATGTGGTGATCGACTGTATCAAAAGCAGCGCTAAGGTCATGGAGCACGAGGACAGATGCAGAGCCTTGGTCTGATGCCATTAAAAGGTAATTTACCACTTTCACGAGTGCAGTCTCAGTGCTATGATGGGGTCTAAAACCAGACTGAAGCATTTCATATACATTGTTCCTCTTCAGGAAGGCAATGAGCTGCTGCACAACAGCTTTTTCATATATATTTTTTTGAGAAATGGGAGATTCGATATAGGCCGATAGTTTTAAAAATATTTCTGGGTCAAGGTTTGGCTATTTCAAGAGAGGCTTTATTACTGCCAATTTAAGTGAGTTTGGTACACATCATGTGGATAGGGAGCTGTTTATTATGTTCAACATAGGAGGGCCAAGTACAGGAAGCAACTCTTTCAGTAGTTTAGTTGGAATAGGGTCCAGTATGCAGCTTGAAGGTTTAGAGGCCATTACTATTTCCATCAATGTGTCAAGAGATATAGTACTAAAAAACTTGAGTGTCTCCCTTGATCCTAGGTCCTGGCAGTGTTGTGCATACTCAGGACAACTGAGCTTTGGAGAAATACGCAGATTTAAAGAGGAATCCGTGATTTGCTTTCTAATAATCATAATCTTTTCGTCAAATAAATTCATGAATTTATCATTGCTTTTTAGTTAGCTTAGCGACAGTTTCAAAAATACATTTTGGATTGTTCTTATTCTCCTCAATTAGTTTGAAAAAATAAGATGATCGAGCAGCAGTAAGGGCTCTTCGATACTACACCTAGATCGTCTTTCCAAGCTATTCGGAAGACCTCCAGTTTGGTGTAACGCCATTTCCATTCCAAATTTCTGGAAGCTTGCCTCAGGGCTCGGGTATTTTCTGTATACAAGGAAGCTAGTTTCTTATGACAAATGTTTTTTTTGTTTTTAGGGGTGCGACTGCATCTAGGGTATTACGCAAGGTTAAATGTAGTTCCTCAGTTAGGTTGTTAACCGATTTTTGTACTCTGACGTCCTTCGGTAGGTGGAGGGAGTCTGGAAGGGCATCTAGGAATCTTTAGGTTATCCAAGAATTTATAGCACGGCTTTTGATGATCCTTGGTCAGGGTCTAAACAGATTATTTGTTGCGATTACAAACATAATAAAATGGTGGTCGATAGTCCAGGATTATGAGGAAAAACATTAAGATCTACAATATTTATTCTACGGGACAAAACTAGTTCCAGAGTATGACTGTGCCAGTGAGTAGGTCCAGAGACATGTTGGACAAAACCCACTGAGGCGATAATGGCTCCGAAAGCCTTTTGGAGTGGGACTGTGGATTTTCCATGTGAATATTAAAGTCACCAAAAATGTGAATATTATCTGCCATGACTGCAAGGTTCGAAAGGAATTCAGAGAACTCAGTGAGGAATGCTGGATACAGCCCAGGAGGCCTGTAAACAGTAGCTGTAAAGAGTGATTGAGTAGGCTAAATATATTTCATGACTAGAAGCTCAGAAGATGAAAACGCAGTCATTTGTTTTGTTGGTCATTTGAAATTTGGTATTGTAAATGTTAGCAACACCTCCTCCTTTGTGGGATGCGCGGGGGATATGGTCACTAGTGTAACCAGGAGGAGAGCCCTCATTTAACACAGTATATTAAACAGGCTTAAGCCATGTTTCAGTCAGGCCAATCACATCAAGAATATGATCAGTGATTAGTTCATTGACTATGACTGCCTTGGAAGTGAGGGAGTAGCCATATTTTGAGATGTGAAATATCACAATCTCTTTCAATAATGACAGGAATGGAGGAGGTCTTTATTCCAGTGAGATTGCTAAGAAGAACACCGCCATGTTCAGTTTTGCCAAACCTAGATCCAGGCACAGACACGGTCTCAATGGGGATAGCTGAGCTGACAACACTGACTGTGCTACTGGCAGACTCCTATACGCTGGCAGGCTGGCTAACAGCCTGCTGCCTGGCCTGCACCCTATCTCATTGTGGAGCTAGAGGAGTTAGAGCCCTGTCAATGTTCATAGATAAGATGAGAGTGAGTCCATCACTCCTCAGCAGGCCAGACTTGGTCCTGTTTGTGGGTGAGTCCCAGAAAGAGGGACAATTATCTACAAATTCTATCTTTTGGGAGGGGCAGAAAACAGTTTTCAACCAGCGATTGAGTTCTGAGATTCTGCTGTAGAGCTCCACACTCCCCTTAACTGGGAGCAGGCCAGAGACAATTACTCGATGCCGACACATCTTTCTTGCTGATTTACACGCTGAAGCTATGTAGCGCTTGGTGACCTCTGACTGTTTCATCCTAGCATCGTTGGTGCCGACGTGGATAACAATATCCCTATACTCGCTACACTCGCCAGTTTTAGCCTTAGCTAGCACCATCTTCAGATTAGCCTTAACGTCGGTAGCCCTGCCCCCTGGTAAACAGTGTATGATCGCTGGATGATTCTTTTTAAGTCTAACTCTGCGGTTAATGGAGTCGCCAATGACTAGGGTTTTCAATTTGTCAGAGCTAATGGTGGGAAGCTTCGGCGTCTCAAACCCCGTAACGGGTGGAGGAGAGACCAGAGAAGGCTCAGCCTCTGACTCCGACTCATTTCTTAAATGGGGAGAACCGGTTGAACGTTTCTGTTGGCTAAATGAGCGACACCAGTTGAGCATTCCTACAGCATTTCCTTCCAGAAGCCATGAGAAAATTGTCTGGCTGTGGGGACTGGGAGAGGGGATTTATACTACTATCTGTACTTATTGGTGGCACAGACACTGTTTCATCCTTTCCTACACTTAAATTACCCTCGCCTAACGATTCTGTCTGAAGCTGGGCTTGCAGCACGGCTATCCTCACCATGAGGCGATCATTCTCCTGTATAGCGACTACAATTTAGAAGGCATAATTTTAATGTTACTACTTAGCTTCAGCTGGTGGAGGTCCTGTAGAACCATGTCCAGATAAAGCGCCCTGGGTGAAAAAGTTGAATGAAAAAAGTTGTCAGGTATCAAAGTAACATTAGCGACAAAGCGTACAGCAGCACGTAAACAAGTCCACAAGTTGTGACCGGAAATGTTGTGCCATGTGATGGTGTCAGTGATTTATTTCGAATTTAAGGCACACTTCCCCAGCATGGCTACCACAGCATTCTGCAGTGATACAGCATCCCATCTGGTTTGTGCTTAGTGGGGCATCCCATCTGGTTTGTGCTTAGTGGGACATCCCATCTGGTTTGTGCTTAGTGACCCAAAACACACCTCCGGGCTGTGTTAGGGCTATTTGACCAACAAGGAGACTGATGGAGTTCTGTATCAGATGACCTGGCCTCCACAATCATCTGACCTCAACCCAATTGAGATGGTTTGGGAAGAATTGAACCGCAGAGTGAAGGAAAAACGGCCGATAAGTGCTCAGCATATGTGGGAACTCCTTCAAGACTGTTGGAAAAGCATTCCTCATGAAGCTGGTGGAGAGAATGCCAAGAGTGTGCAAAGCTGTCATCAATGCAAAGGGTGGCTACTTTCAAGAATCTCAAATATAAAATAGATTTTGATTTGTTTAACACCTATTTGGTTACTTCATGATTCCATATGTGTTATTTCATAGTTTTTATGTCTTCACTATTATTCTACAATGTAGAAAATAGTAGAAAGAAAAACCCTGGAATGAGTAGGTGTGTCCAAACATTTGACTGGTACATTTGACATTGGCCTACGTGCCTTGCCTTGCGTAGAATGTCAGATCTCAACGATTGGATTAGTATTTAACATCACCAGTAGCCATCCTTATGATATATAACTTGTCAAAAATGCAATGTGACCACAAACAGAGATCTAAATATAATGATGAGATGACCATTTCTACGCCCTAACAATGGGAGTCGTTGTCCCAAAAGCTGGAAGGCAGGCGACAAACTTAGGTCCAAAATATGGCATGGAAATGCATTGGATTTTGGACAGTTGATGGCGAGAGGTGCATTGCCTCTTCCTCTCTGCTGCAAAAGAGACCGGTCGGAATGCCTGACTGAAATATGGAACTAATATAATATTTGGGGTAAATTAGTGGTGTTAGAATTGTTTGAAATGCGGGACATGATTGTTTGGTTGTGTTCCACACAATACAAGACATGTGGTCACCCTAACCATATCCCTTATTTGATATGGATCCCATATGCTTTTCCACCAAGTTTAGATTTGTAAACGAATAGAAAATAGAAGTGTGAGACTTATGCGAGCACTGCTCCAGATCACCTGATATCCTCCACAAGGGGTGAGAGAAGCATTTCGCTACACCTGCAATAACATGTGATAAAAGTGTGTATGTGACCAATAACATTTGATTTGAAGGGGGAGAGGGACAGAAGAGGGAGAGAGAGACCTGACTCGAGTCAAACTAAACTGTCTATCATACAGCAGGGCAGAGCATGTGTCCGACTCCAACCCCACGCAACTGAATTGGTAAAAGCATAAATCATGAGCGCACCGCTTACGAAACAGAGCTGAGAGGTCTCCGTGCCGAATCGGGCCGGTTCCACCCAACTAAATCCAGCAAAGTCACACAATCATCAGAAATAATTGCTCAACAAACCACACCACTGCACAACAACTGCGTTCAAGAAGAGAAAAAGCACATTTGACCAGTTTCAGTAGTCAATGCCATTACTATCCACAAGCTATTGTGCATGGAGCACAAGCGTAGCCAACACATTAATATTGCAACATTATGACATTTTGTAACACAGCAAAACCCAATTAAAACATCCCCAAAAGGCATTGAATATAGAATATTAACTGCATGATGGTAGCTTATTAAACAATTGGTCTTACCTCACTGCTGGGCCAGGCGTGCCAGCAGTCATAAAACATCAATAGTGGCCTTGCTCTGCGGGGCTGATAAAGGCCCTCATTAGGGCTTGTGTCCAGACTTTTACAGTGAACATGTATGAGGGACAGCTGTGTCAGCCTTTTCTCTTGCTCATTGTGCTGCATACCCACGTCTTTAGGTGGAGAAGGGTGAACGTCCTCTCCGTGGACCTGACAGAGATCAACAGTTTGATTAGGGTTTCTACTTCTCTGAAGAGACCTCTCGGGTTGTGGGTGAAGTTGGGCCAGAGTTGAATCAACATCTGGGACAGTGATGGATTGGGTATTTTCTTCTCCCAACATGTGGAGTTGGGAGATGGTGAGGTGAAGGGAGTCAAGCGACTGTGCATCCAGTTAAGTAATTTTGCTGCGTCAATGAGGGTTTTCTCACGTATTGCTGATATTCCTAGCCCTTCCTGATCACATATTCTCTCTACTTCTGATTGCACCAGATCCATCAAATAAAATAAAATGTATTTATATAGCCCTTCTTACATCAGCTTATATCTCAAAGTGCTGTACAGAAACCCAGCCTAAAACCCCAAACAGCAAGCAGTGCAGGCGTAGAAACACGGTGGCTAGGAAAAACTCCCTAGAAAGGCCAAAACCTAGGAAGAAACCTAGAGAGGAACCAGGCTATGAGGGGTGGCCAGTCCTCTTCTGGCTGTGCCGGGTGGAGATTATAACAGAACATGGCCAAGATGTTCAAATGTTCATAAATGACCAGCATGGTCAAATAATAATAATCACAGTAGTTGTCGAGGGTGCAGCAAGTCAGCCCCTCAGGAGTAAATGTCAGTTAGCTTTTCATAGCCGATCTTTAAGAGTATCTCTACCGCTCCTGCTGTCTCTAGAGAGTTAAAAACAGCAGGTCTGGGACAGGTAGCACGTCCGGTGAACAGGTCAGGGTTCCATAGCTTCAAAGACCTCGCGTCTCCACCTGAGTTCCACCTTTTCTGGTTCCACCATTTCGGTCTCCATTGCGTGGTGATAGCGGGCTGGGCTAACTCCTAGCCTACAGGAAGGAATGAACCGGAAACGTTCAATCTCGTGGAGGTACATTCTCAATGATTGGGTGTAGCCTACAGTTTGAAGATTTTATTTTTGTAAATATCCCATGTTTTTTTCTCTTTTCCATGCCCTATTTATATCAATAATGCAACGGAAAATGTTAATATTTTTTTTATTGCAACAACACATTCTTACAGTTTTTCCATTTCACCACAAGGGGTGCTGCCACACCCCCAGGGTCCATACTTCCCGCAGCAACAGTATGGTTAACATAGCTACTATTACTCGAGTTACATTGATGGGAAGTGAAGGTAGAGGCAGGGTATCTATGATGTAATAAACCTGGTTATTATATGGGTAATTTTCACAAAGAATCTTCCTCAGGCACAACATATTGTAATGACAAGCTGTGATGCTTTTATTCATTTTGCTTTCATTTGAGAACCCCCCCCCATTCTCATATATCTGGGTCTCAATCATTTTAATATCTCCCACCATCCCTTCATTAATAAAACAAGTTGTTAGAACCGACTCTCTTTCTCATCCTTTGAAATTATCGAGCCCTTTTCTGTTAATGTCACTTTGTCTATTTCACACAAAAAAAATGTATTTCAATGAGCACTCAAGTGAGAAACCACACCATTCACTTTGGATCATTTGAAATGTCAGTCGGCCATCAATTACTGAATCACTGAGCACACATTCTTGAAATATAGAGTCACCCTGTGTAATCACTTCATTAGTTGCACATCTAGGTTGTTTTCAGCCTTCTGCAGGGCTCATCAGAAGGCGTGAGGTGTGAAAAATCGGTAAAAATTAGCAAAAGAAAAGAAAGATATGGGGATGGAGAGGTAAGGAAGACTGGGTATAAATCAACAATGAAACTGCAGGTAAAGGCCCTCTGTTGCACTAAGGGCCCGACTCAGTCAGCTATGCCGAAAATCCGATGTTTTCACAGTGTCAGATGTGGAACTGAGTTAGACCTGTCAAATCCACAACGGCTCCCAGCATTATACCTAAAGCGGACATTGGCTGTATTGAGTCCCATTGAAAGAAATCCGAACACTGGAAAATGTGAAATGAAATCTACACCTCGATTAGGCTGATAGAAATCCTCATTATTTGTGATTTTCAAGTTGAGCGACATTCTTTCTATATAGCCTACACTTTTAATGCGAGTGGGACGGGTGTGTCTTCATGACAATAATCACAAGAGGAGCTGCTCACTGATTTGACAGCTCCAACACAGTTCCCCCTCTAACAAAGAAAAAGGAGGGATGAAGCAAGAGAAAGAAATAGAGCTGGAGAATGGAGATTGATGTGGATTCTGAGATCGGACATATGAAGTTTGTATGTGAAAACTACTTCTAAGACACATACATTCAGTTGTTCCGAACACGTCACTAGTGCTAAAGAGGGAGGCTCGCTCAGCCAGCACATGCGCAGATCAAATGTGCTGCTGGAACACCGATTAAGGTTGAACAGGGTTGAAAGTGTGAAAATACAAGCATAACACCACAATTCAAATCACTTCACCAAAATAAAGAACTCTGTACCATAGACAAATCGATCTAAGTGGGTTAACACTAACTGCCTGGCCTTGCTACCCCCTTAAACGCCAATGAGCAGTCATTTTGACTGCAAAATTCTGTCTAATAAATACATTTCATATATGCTAATGTTAAATTGTCCTTTTGTTATGGATATGAAAAAGAAAAAAAAGTATTTCAAAGAACACAATAGCATTTTCACTAGTTTATGTTACTGTAGGCGGTCTGCTGCCGTGTGCTCAGGTGTGGAGTGCAAAGGAACAGGTTATTGTTGGGAAAAGTGATATTTAGCTCATCTCTTCAATTCCTAGAGTTATTTGGCAAATGTAAGTGTTTTGTAAACCTCAGAATCCACTCTCTGATACTATAGAGAGCAACTCAAATAATTACCTGCATGCGACTCTGTAGTAGGATTTGAAAAAGTTACTTTTTGGAATTTTGACGAAACTGCTTATAACACAAATTATGTCTGTGAGATCAAAATTCTAACATCATTCATGTGTGAAATAGACTTATTAAGGAAGGGTCAAGGATGGAGATAGCACAGATATTTAAATTCTAAATTCACATGCAGTCAAAATTGCTGCCTCAGCTCCATTTCCAAACTGTACCACCTCCCCTTACGTGTCAGCCCAGCCAAGGTCAAAGGGAGATGAGAGAGTCTAAACGGACACGCCTGGTGCACAAATTGATAATGTTTGTCGCGTAGTGAGAGTTGAGTGGAGACGAACGGATTCGGCTCAGTCAGTTCATTTCAGTTCAGTCAGTCCTTACCAGATAGCTAGTTTATGCTTGTGGCTAAAACTAAAATTAGACACTTGTCTGCCGAAGTTGGAATTATTCCATTTTTATCTGAGTGATTATTATTATATATATTTTTTTACAAAACTAGATTAAATGCTTAAAGGCTTTATCCCCCCTAAAATATTCATTAGCCACCCCTAAATAAATAAATATATCAGTCAATATATTTTCTCTGTGATTTCTTTTTTTCTTCCGTCAACCGTTCCATAGCATCCTAAACTGCTTACCAGGGCAGGCACTAGGACCTGGGGGAGGCTAGGTCTACTTGTTAACTAACATTTTGTTTAGCGTTAGCTACTGCTGTGGCTTGAGACTGCAAGCTAACAATAAACTGACAGGAAAAGGCTCTGACAGGACGGTTTCATGCAGATAGGCTACGATGAGAGAGAGAGAGAGAGAGAGAGAGAGAGAGAGAGAGAGAGAGAGAGAGAGAGAGAGAATTCACCACTATAGACTTTGGTCATAATCAAAGCTTTGTTAACCAATACGTGTTTATGTGAGGCTGCCTTTAAGTTATAGTGTAACAGACGTTGCGAGCTCGGTAACGGTGTCTTTTAAATTCGACATAAGTTATATGCCGATGAAATCTAGTTAACGTTGCATGTAATGTAGTTTTTGCTATCTGTGCCAGGCTATAAATGAGAAAGATGACGTAACATCATGCACATATATTTTCATACTCAATTGCTTTCATTCAGTAGGCCTCAATTTCTCTACGGTAGGCTAGCTAACGACTAACGTTAGATGGATATACGGAAACTCTTCAGGAGAGGCAGTGCCAGCAGCTCTGCCGAAGGCCAATCCGGTGAGAAATGAAGATTTTTACCAGTTCAAACAAACAAATTAAAACTTCAACTGATTAACCTATTCACCTATTAAGCCTTGAGTAAATATGAGTTTAATAACAATACATGTCAGAACACAGCAGACAAGAATGAGGGAAAGAAGCTGGAGGCTGTCAGGGCTGAGGGAGCATGTCTGATGAAGGTTAGTGCAAAAAAAAAATGCAAGTAGATGTTTAAGCTTTCAATTCAATTTGTACAGCATATGACAGGATATGTCTTACTTTGTTAGTGTCACGCCCTGACCATAGTAAGCTGTTTTTTCTCTGTGTTGGTTTGGGGCGTGATAGTGACTTGGGTGGGTGATCTAGGTGTTTTGTATTTCTATGGTGGCCTGATATGGTTCCCAATCAGAGGCAGCTGTTCATCGTTGTCTCTGATTGGGGATCATATTTAGGAAGCCATTTCCCCATTGTTATTCGTGGGATCTTGTCTACATTTAGTTGCCTGAGTGCACACCAGTAGCGTTTCGTTTGTGGTTTATAGTTTTGGTTTCAGTTTATTAAAATATGTGGAACTCTACTCATGCTGCGCCTTGGTCTACTCCTTTCAACGATTGTGACAGTTAGGCATAAATAAATTATGTTCATAATATCTTAAAGGGTCATGCAGAAAGAGAGGCTTCTATGCAAGGCAGAGATCAACATACGAGCTGTATAAGTGAGAGAGAGCAAGCAAGCCCAGAGAAAGAGGAACAGCGAACAGATCCAGCGAGAGAGAGACAACAAACAGATCCAGACAGGGAGGGAGAACAAACCAATCTAGAGAGGGAGGGACAGCAAGCAGATCCAGAGAGGGAGGGATAACAAACAGATCAAGACAGGGAAGAACAACAAACAGATCCAGACAGGGAGGGATAACAAACAGATCCAGAGAGGGAGGGTCAACAAACAGATCCAGAGAGAGTGGGACAACAAACAGATCCAGAGAGGGAGGGACAACAAACAGATCCAGAGAGAGTGGGACAACAAACAGATCCAGAGAGGAGGGACAACAAACAGATCCAGAGAGAGAGGGATAACAAACAGATCCAGAGAGAGAGGGACAACAAACAGATCCAGAGAGAGAGGGATAACAAACAGATCCAGAGAGGGAGGGACAACAAACAGATCCAGAGAGGGAGGGACAACAAATAGATCCAGAGAGGGAGGGACACAAACAGATCCAGAGAGGGAGGGACAACAAATCCAGAGAGGGGGGATCCAGATAGGGAGGGACAACAAACAGATCCAGAGAGAGAGGGACAACAAACAGATCCAGAGAGAGAAGGACAACAAACAGATCCAGAGAGAGATGGACAACAAACAGATTTAGATAGAGATGGACCGCAAACAGATCCAGAGAGGGTGGGGACAACAAACAGATCCAGAGAGGGAGGGACAACAAACAGATCCAGAGAGGGGTGGACAACAAACAGATCCAGAGGGAGAGGGACAACAAACAGATCCAGAGAAGGAGGGACAGCAAACAGATCTAGAGAGAGAGGGACAACAAACAGATCCAGAGAGAGAGGGACAACAAACAGATCCAGAGAGAGAGGGACAGCAAATCCAGAGAGGGGGGATCCAGATAGGGAGGGACAACAAACAGATCCAGAGAGAGAGAGAGGGACAACAAATCCAGAGAGGGGGGATCCAGATAGGGAGGGACAACAAACAGATCCAGAGAGAGAGGGACAACAAAGAGATCCAGAGAGGGAGGGACAACAAACAGATCCAGAGAGGGAGGGACAACAAACAGATCCAGAGAAGGAGGGACAGCAAACAGATCCAGAGAAAGAGGGACAACAAACAGATCCAGAGAGGGAGGGACAACAAACAGATCCAGAGAGAGAGGGACAACAAACAGATCCAGAGAGAGAGGGACAGCAAATCCAGAGAGGGGGGATCCAGATAGGGAGGGACAACAAACAGATCCAGAGAGAGAGGGACAACAAATCCAGAGAGGGGGGATTCAGATAGGGAGGGACAACAAACAGATCCAGAGAGAGAGGGACAACAAACAGATCCAGAGAGGGAGGGACACCAAACAGATCCAGAGAGGGAGGGACAACAAACAGATCCAGAGAGAGTGGGAACACAAACAGATCCAGAGAGGGAGGGACAACAAACAGATCCAGAGAGGGGGGGACAACAAACAGATCCAGAGAGGGGGGGACAACAAACAGATCCAGAGAGGGGGGGACAACAAACAGATCCAGAGAGGGAGGGACAACAAACAGATCCAGAGAGGGAGGGACAACAAACAGATCCAGAGAGGGAGGGACAACAAACAGATCCAGAGAGGGAGGGACAACAAACAGATCCAGAGAGTGAGGGACAACAAACAGATCCAGAGAGGGAGGGACAACAAACAGATCCAGAGAGGGAGGGACAACAAACCGATCCAGAGAGGGAGGGACAACAAACCGATCCAGAGAGGGAGGGACAACAAACAGATCCAGAGAGGGAGGGACAACAAATAGATCCAGAGAGGGAGGGACACAAACAGATCCAGAGAGGGAGGGACAACAAATCCAGAGAGGGGGGATCCAGATAGGGAGGGACAACAAACAGATCCAGAGAGAGAGGGACAACAAACAGATCCAGAGAGAGAAGGACAACAAACAGATCCAGAGAGAGATGGACAACAAACAGATTTAGATAGAGATGGACCGCAAACAGATCCAGAGAGGGTGGGGACAACAAACAGATCCAGAGAGGGAGGGACAACAAACAGATCCAGAGAGGGGTGGACAACAAACAGATCCAGAGGGAGAGGGACAACAAACAGATCCAGAGAAGGAGGGACAGCAAACAGATCTAGAGAGAGAGGGACAACAAACAGATCCAGAGAGAGGGACAACAAACAGATCCAGAGAGAGAGGGACAGCAAATCCAGAGAGGGGGGATCCAGATAGGGAGGGACAACAAACAGATCCAGAGAGAGAGAGAGGGACAACAAATCCAGAGAGGGGGGATCCAGATAGGGAGGGACAACAAACAGATCCAGAGAGAGAGGGACAACAAAGAGATCCAGAGAGGGAGGGACAACAAACAGATCCAGAGAGGGAGGGACAACAAACAGATCCAGAGAAGGAGGGACAGCAAACAGATCCAGAGAAAGAGGGACAACAAACAGATCCAGAGAGGGAGGGACAACAAACAGATCCAGAGAGAGAGGGACAACAAACAGATCCAGAGAGAGGGACAGCAAATCCAGAGAGGGGGGATCCAGATAGGGAGGGACAACAAACAGATCCAGAGAGAGAGGGACAACAAATCCAGAGAGGGGGGATCCAGATAGGGAGGGACAACAAACAGATCCAGAGAGAGAGGGACAACAAATCCAGAGAGGGGGATTCAGATAGGGAGGGACAACAAACAGATCCAGAGGGAGGGACAAACAATCCAGAGGGAGGGACAACAAACAGATCCAGAGAGGGAGGGACAACAAACAGATCCAGAGAGGAGGGACAAACAAATCCAGAGAGGGGGATCAGATAGGGAGGGACAACAAACAGATCCAGAGAGAGAGGGACAACAAACAGATCCAGAGAGGAGGGACAACAAACAGATCCAGAGAGAGGGACAACAAACAGATTTAGAGAGAGAGGGACAACAAACAGATCCAGAGAGGGTGGGGACAACAAACAGATCCAGAGAGGGAGGGACAACAAACAGATCCAGAGAGGGAGGGACAACAAACAGATCCAGAGAGGAGGGACAACAAACAGATCCAGAGAGGGAGGGACACAAACAGATCCAGAGAGGGGGGACAACAAATCCAGATCCAGAGAGGGAGGGACAACAAACAGATCCAGAGAGAGAGAGGGACAACAAATCCAGAGGGGGGATCCAGATAGGGAGGGACAACAAACAGATCCAGAGAGGAGGGACAACAAACAGATCCAGAGGGAGGGACAACAAACAGATCCAGAGAGGAGGGACAACAAACAGATCCAGAGAAGGAGGGACAGCAAACAGATCCAGAGAAAGAGGGACAACAAACAGATCCAGAGAGGGAGGGACAACAAACAGATCCAGAGAGAGGGACAACAAACAGATCCAGAGAGAGAGGGACAGCAAATCCAGAGAGGGATCCAGAGGGAGGGACAACAAACAGATCCAGAGAGAAGGGACAACAAATCCAGAGAGGGAGGAGGGACAACAAACAGATCCAGAGAGAGAGGGACAACAAACAGATCCAGAGAAGGGACACCAAACAGATCCAGAGAGGGAGGGACAACAAACAGATCCAGAGAGAGTGGGACAACAAACAGATCCAGAGAGGGAGGGACAACAAACAGATCCAGAGAGGGGGACAACAAACAGATCCAGAGGGAGGGACAACAAACAGATCCAGAGAGAGGGGGACAACAAACAGATCCAGAGAGGGAGGGACAACAAACAGATCCAGAGAGGGAGGGACAACAAACAGAGAGGGAGGGACAACAAACAGATCCAGAGAGGGAGGGACAACAAACAGATCCAGAGAGTGAGGGACAACAAACAGATCCAGAGAGGGAGGGACAACAAACAGATCCAGAGAGGGAGGGACAACAAACCGATCCAGAGAGGGAGGGACAACAAACAGATCCAGAGAGGGAGGGACAACAAACAGATCCAGAGAGGGAGGGGACAGAGAGGGAGGGAACAAACAGATCCAGAGAGGGGAGGGACAACAAATCCAGAGAGGGGGATCCAGATAGGGAGGGACAACAAACAGATCCAGAGAGAGAGGGACAACAAACAGATCCAGAGAGAGAAGGACAACAAACAGATCCAGAGAGAGATGGACAACAAACAGATTTAGATAGAGATGGACCGCAAACAGATCCAGAGAGGGTGGGGACAACAAACAGATCCAGAGAGGGAGGGACAACAAACAGATCCAGAGAGGGGTGGACAACAAACAGATCCAGAGGGAGAGGGACAACAAACAGATCCAGAGAAGGAGGGACAGCAAACAGAGAGAGAGGGACAACAAACAGATCCAGAGAGAGAGGGACAACAAACAGATCCAGAGAGAGAGGGACAGCAAATCCAGAGAGGGGATCCAGAGGGACAACAAACAGATCCAGAGAGAGAGGGACAACAAATCCAAACAGATAGGGAGGGACAACAAACAGATCCAGAGAGAGAGGGACAACAAAGAGATCCAGAGAGGGAGGGACAACAAACAGATCCAGAGAGGGAGGGACAACAAACAGATCCAGAGAAGGAGGGACAGCAAACAGATCCAGAGAAAGAGGGACAACAAACAGATCCAGAGAGGGAGGGACAACAAACAGATCCAGAGAGAGAGGGACAACAAACAGATCCAGAGAGAGAGGGACAGCAAATCCAGAGAGGGGATCCAGATAGGGAGGACAACAAACAGATCCAGAGAGAGGGACAACAAATCCAGAGAGGGGGATCCAGATAGGGAGGGACAACAAACAGATCCAGAGAGAGAGGGACAACAAATCCAAGGGGGATTCAGATAGGGAGGGACAACAAACAGATTCAGAGAGAGGGACAACAAACAGATCCAGAGAGGAGGGACACCAAACAGATCCAGAGAGGGAGGGACAACAAACAGATCCAGAGAGAGTGGGAACACAAACAGATCCAGAGAGGGAGGGACAACAAACAGATCCAGAGAGGGGGGACAACAAACAGATCCAGAGAGGGGGACAACAAACAGATCCAGAGGGGGGGACAACAAACAGATCCAGAGAGGGAGGGACAACAAACAGATCCAGAGAGGAGGGACAACAAACAGATCCAGAGAGGGAGGGACAACAAACAGATCCAGAGAGATCCAGAGAGAGGGACAACAAACCGATCCAGAGAGAGAGGGACAGCAAACAGATCCCAGGACAACAAACAGATCCAGAGAGGAGGGACAACAAACAGATCCAGAGAGGAGGGACAACAAACAGATCCAGAGAGGGAGGGACAACAAACAGATCCAAACAGATCCAGAGAGGAGGGACAACAAACAGATCCAGAGAGAGAGGGACAGCAAACAGATCCAGAGAGGAGGACAACAAACAGATCCAGAGAGGGAGGGACAACAAACAGATCCAGAGAGGGAGGGACAACAAACAGATCCAGAGAGGGAGGGACAACAAACAGATCCAGAGAGAGAGGGACAACAAACAGATCCAGAGATCCAGGAGAGGACAACAAACAGATCCAGAGAGAGGGACAACAAACAGATCCAGAGAGGGAGGGACCAAACAGATCCAGAGAGGTGGGACAACAAACAGATCCAAAGAGGGGGACAACAAACAGACAGACAGGGAGGGATAACAAACAGATCCAGAGAGGGAGGGTCAACAAACAGATCCAGAGAGAGTGGGACAACAAACAGATCCAGAGAGGGAGGGACAACAAACAGATCCAGAGAGAGTGGGACAACAAACAGATCCAGAGAGGAGGGACAACAAACAGATCCAGAGAGAGAGGGATAACAAACAGATCCAGAGGAGAGGGACAACAAACAGATCCAGAGAGAGTGGGACAACAAACAGATCCAAGAGGGGGGACAACAAACAGATCCAGAGAGGGGGACAACAAACAGATCCAGAGAGGGAGGGACAACAAACAGATCCAGAGAGGGGGACAACAAACAGATCCAGAGAGGGAGGGACAACAAACAGATCCAGAGAGGGAGGGACAACAAACAGATCCAGAGAGGGAGGGACAACAAATCCAGAGAGGGAGGGACACAAACAGATCCAGAGAGGGAGGGACAACAAATCCAGGGGGATCCAGATAGGGAGGGACAACAAACAGATCCAGAGAGAGAGGGACAACAAACAGATCCAGAGAGAGAAGGACAACAAACAGATCCAGAGAGAGATGGACAACAAACAGATTTAGATAGAGATGGACCGCAAACAGATCCAGAGAGGGTGGGGGATCCAGAGAGATGGAGGGACAACAAACAGATCCAGAGAGGGGTGGACAACAAACAGATCCAGAGGGAGGGACAACAAACAGATCAGAGGGACAGCAAACAGATCTAGAGAGAGAGGGACAACAAACAGATCCAGAGAGAGAGGGACAAACAGATCCAGAGAGAGAGGAAACAAATCCAGAGAGGGGGATCAGATAGGGAGGGACAACAAACAGATCCAGAGAGAGAGGGACAACAAATCCAGGGGGATCCAGATAGGGAGGGACAACAAACAGATCCAGAGAGAGAGGACAACAAAGAGATCCAGAGAGGGAGGGACAACAAACAGATCCAGAGAGGGAGGGACAACAAACAGATCCAGAGAAGGAGGGACAGCAAACAGATCCAGAGAAAGAGGGACAACAAACAGATCCAGAGAGGGAGGGACAACAAACAGATCCAGAGAGAGGGGGACAGATCGAGAGAGGGACAGCAAATCCAGAGAGGGGGATCCAGATAGGGAGGGACAACAAAAACAGATCCAGAGAGGGGGATCCAGATAGGGAGGGACAACAAACAGAGAGAGAGGGACAAACAAATCCAGAGAGGGGGATTCAGATAGGGAGGGACAACAAACAGATCCAGAGAGGAGGGACAACAAACAGATCAAACAGATCCAGAGAGGAGGGACAACAAACAGATCCAGAGAGAGGGGAACACAAACAGATCCAGAGAGGGAGGGACAACAAACAGATCCAGAGAGGGAGGGACAACAAACAGATCCAGAGAGGGGGGACAACAAACAGATCCAGAGAGGGGGGACAACAAACAGATCCAGAGAGGGAGGGACAACAAACAGATCCAGAGAGGAGGGACAACAAACAGATCCAGAGAGGGAGGGACAACAAACAGATCCAGAGAGGGAGGACAACAAACAGATCCAGAGAGAGAGGGACAACAAACAGATCCAGAGAGAGAGGACAACAAACAGATCCAGAGAGAGGGACAACAAACAGATCCAGAGAGGGAGGGACAACAAACAGATCCAGAGAGAGAGAGGACAACAAACAGATCCAGAGAGGGAGGGACAACAAACAGATCCAGAGAGGGAGGGACAACAAACAGATCCAGAGAGAGAGGGACAACAAACAGATCCAGAGGGAGCAAACAGATCCAGAGGGGGACAACAAACAGATCCAGAGAGGGAGGGACAACAAACAGATCCAGAGAGGGAGGGACAACAAACAGATCCAGAGAGGGAGGGACAGCAAACAGATCCAGAGGGACAACAAACAGATCCAGAGGAGGGACAACAAACAGATCCAGAGAGAGGGACAACAAACAGATCCAGAGAGAGAGGGACAACAAACAGATCCAGAGAGGGAGGGACAACAAACAGATCCAGAGAGAGTGGGACAACAAACAGATCCAAAGAGGGGGGACAACAAACAGATCCAGGGAGGGATAACAAACAGATCCAGAGAGGGACAACAAACAGATCCAGAGAGAGTGGGACAACAAACAGATCCAGAGAGGGGGACAACAAACAGATCCAGAGAGAGTGGGACAACAAACAGATCCAGAGAGGGAGGGACAACAAACAGATCCAGAGAGAGAGGGATAACAAACAGATCCAGAGAGAGAGGACAACAAACAGATCCAGGGAGTGGGACAACAAACAGATCCAAAGAGGGGGGACAACAAACAGATCCAGAGAGGGGGGACAACAAACAGATCCAGATGGGACAACAAACAGATCCAAAGAGGGGGGGACACAAACAGATCCAGAGAGGGAGGGTCAACAAACAGATCCAGAGAGAGAGGGACAGCAAACAGATCCAGAGAGCGAGGGACAACAAACAGATCCAGAGAGGGAGGGACAACAAACAGATCCAGAGAGAGCGACAACAAACAGATCCAGAGAGGAGGGACAACAAACAGATCCAGAGAGGGAGGGACAGCAAACAGATCCAGAGAGCGAGGGACAACAAACAGATCCAGAGAGAGGCGACAACAAACAGATCCAGAGAGAGAGGGACAACAAACAGATCCAGAGAGAGAGGGACAACAAACAGATCCAGAGAGGGAGGGACAACAAACAGATCCAGAGAGAGTGGGACAACAAACAGATCCAAAGATGGGGGGACAACAAACAGATCCAGACAGGGAGGGATAACAAACAGATCCAGAGAGGGAGGGTCAACAAACAGATCCAGAGAGAGTGGGACAACAAACAGATCCAGAGAGGGAGGGACAACAAACAGATCCAGAGAGAGTGGGACAACAAACAGATCCAGAGAGGGAGGGACAACAAACAGATCCAGAGAGGGAGGGACAACAAACAGATCCAGAGAGGGAGGGACAACAAACCGATCCAGAGAGGGAGGGGCAACAAACCGATCCAGAGAGAGAGGGACAACAAACCGATCCAGAGAGAGAGGGACAGCAAACAGATCCAGAGAGCGAGGGACAACAAACAGATCCAGAGAGGGAGGGACAACAAACAGATCCAGAGAGAGAGCGACAACAAACAGATCCAGAGAGGGAGGGACAACAAACAGATCCAGAGAGGGAGGGACAACAAACAGATCCAGAGAGAGAGGGACAACAAACAGATCCAGAGAGAGAGGGACAGCAAACAGATCCAGAGAGCGAGGGACAACAAACAGATCCAGAGAGGGAGGGACAACAAACAGATCCAGAGAGGGAGGGACAACAAACAGATCCAGAGAGGGAGGGACAGCAAACAGATCCAGAGAGCGAGGGACAACAAACAGATCCAGAGAGAGAGCGACAACAAACAGATCCAGAGAGAGAGGGACAACAAACAGATCCAGAGAGAGAGGGACAACAAACAGATCCAGAGAGGGAGGGACAACAAACAGATCCAGAGAGAGTGGGACAACAAACAGATCCAAAGAGGGGGGGACAACAAACAGATCCAGACAGGGAGGGATAACAAACAGATCCAGAGAGGGAGGGTCAACAAACAGATCCAGAGAGAGTGGGACAACAAACAGATCCAGAGAGGGGGGGACAACAAACAGATCCAGAGAGAGTGGGACAACAAACAGATCCAGAGAGGGAGGGACAACAAACAGATCCAGAGAGAGAGGGATAACAAACAGATCCAGAGAGAGAGGGACAACAAACAGATCCAGAGAGAGTGGGACAACAAACAGATCCAAAGAGGGGGGGACAACAAACAGATCCAGAGAGGGGGGGACAACAAACAGATCCAGAGAGAGTGGGACAACAAACAGATCCAAAGAGGGGGGGACACAAACAGATCCAGAGAGGGAGGTTCAACAAACAGATCCAGAGAGAGAGGGACAGCAAACAGATCCAGAGAGCGAGGGACAACAAACAGATCCAGAGAGGGAGGGACAACAAACAGATCCAGAGAGAGAGCGACAACAAACAGATCCAGAGAGGGAGGGACAACAAACAGATCCAGAGAGGGAGGGACAGCAAACAGATCCAGAGAGCGAGGGACAACAAACAGATCCAGAGAGAGAGCGACAACAAACAGATCCAGAGAGAGAGGGACAACAAACAGATCCAGAGAGAGAGGGACAACAAACAGATCCAGAGAGGGAGGGACAACAAACAGATCCAGAGAGAGTGGGACAACAAACAGATCCAAAGATGGGGGGACAACAAACAGATCCAGACAGGGAGGGATAACAAACAGATCCAGAGAGGGAGGGTCAACAAACAGATCCAGAGAGAGTGGGACAACAAACAGATCCAGAGAGGGAGGGACAACAAACAGATCCAGAGAGAGTGGGACAACAAACAGATCCAGAGAGGGAGGGACAACAAACAGATCCAGAGAGAGAGGGATAACAAACAGACACAGAGAGAGAGGGACAACAAACAGATCCAGAGAGAGTGGGACAACAAACAGATCCAAAGAGGGGGGGACAACAAACAGATCCAGAGAGGAGGGGACAACAAACAGATCCAGAGAAAGTGGGACAACAAACAGATCCAAAGAGGGGGGGACACAAACAGATCCAGAGAGGGAGGGTCAACAAACAGATCCAGAGAGGGAGGGACAACAAACAGATCCAGAGAGGGAGGGACAACAAATAGATCCAGAGAGGGAGGGACACAAACAGATCCAGAGAGGGAGGGACAACAAATCCAGAGAGGGGGGATCCAGATAGGGAGGGACAACAAACAGATTCAGAGAGAGAGGGACAACAAACAGATCCAGAGAGAGAAGGACAACAAACAGATCCAGAGAGAGATGGACAACAAACAGATTTAGATAGAGATGGACCGCAAACAGATCCAGAGAGGGTGGGGACAACAAACAGATCCAGAGAGGGAGGGACAACAAACAGATCTAGAGAGGGGTGGACAACAAACAGATCCAGAGGGAGAGGGACAACAAACAGATCCAGAGAAGGAGGGACAGCAAACAGATCTAGAGAGAGAGGGACAACAAACAGATCCAGAGAGGGAGGGACAACAAACAGATCCAGAGAGAGAGGGACAACAAACAGATCCAGAGAGAGAGGGACAGCAAATCCAGAGAGGGGGGATCCAGATAGGGAGGGACAACAAACAGATCCAGAGAGAGAGAGAGGGACAACAAATCCAGAGAGGGGGGATCCAGATAGGGAGGGACAACAAACAGATCCAGAGAGAGAGGGACAACAAAGAGATCCAGAGAGGGAGGGACAACAAACAGATCCAGAGAGGGAGGGACAACAAACAGATCCAGAGAGGGTGGGGACAACAAACAGATCCAGAGAGGGAGGGACAACAAACAGATCCAGAGAGGGGTGGACAACAAACAGATCCAGAGGGAGAGGGACAACAAACAGATCCAGAGAAGGAGGGACAGCAAACAGATCTAGAGAGAGAGGGACAACAAACAGATCCAGAGAGGGAGGGACAACAAACAGATCCAGAGAAGGAGGGACAGCAAACAGATCCAGAGAGAGGGACAACAAACAGATCCAGAGAGGGAGGGACAACAAACAGATCCAGAGAGGGAGGACAACAAACAGATCCAGAGAGGGAGGGACAACAAACAGATCCAGAGAGGGAGGGACAGCAAACAGATCCAGAGAGCGAGGGACAACAAACAGATCAGAGAGAGAGGACAACAAACAGATCCAGAGAGGGACAACAAACAGATCCAGAGAGGAGGGACAACAAACAGATCCAGAGAGAGGAGGGACAACAAACAGATCCAGAGAGTGGGACAACAAACAGATCCAAAGAGGGGGACAACAAACAGATCCAGACAGGGAGGGACAAACAGATCCAGAGAGGGAGGGTCAACAAACAGATCCAGAGAGAGTGGGACAACAAACAGATCCAGAGAGGGGGACAACAAACAGATCCAGAGAGAGGGACAACAAACAGATCCAGAGAGGGAGGGACAACAAACAGATCCAGAGAGAGAGGGATAACAAACAGATCCAGAGAGAGAGGGACAACAAACAGATCCAGAGAGAGTGGGACAACAAACAGATCCAAAGAGGGGGACAACAAACAGATCCAGAGAGGGGGGGACAACAAACAGATCCAGAGAGAGTGGGACAACAAACAGATCCAAAGAGGGGGGGACACAAACAGATCCAGAGAGGGAGGGTCAACAAACAGATCCAGAGAGAGAGGGACAGCAAACAGATCCAGAGAGCGAGGGACAACAAACAGATCCAGAGAGGGAGGGACAACAAACAGATCCAGAGAGAGAGCGACAACAAACAGATCCAGAGAGGGAGGGACAACAAACAGATCCAGAGAGGGAGGGACAGCAAACAGATCCAGAGAGCGAGGGACAACAAACAGATCCAGAGAGAGAGCGACAACAAACAGATCCAGAGAGAGAGGGACAACAAACAGATCCAGAGAGAGAGGGACAACAAACAGATCCAGAGAGGAGGGACAACAAACAGATCCAGAGAGAGTGGGACAACAAACAGATCCAAAGATGGGGGACAACAAACAGATCCAGACAGGGAGGGATAACAAACAGATCCAGAGAGGGAGGGTCAACAAACAGATCCAGAGAGAGTGGGACAACAAACAGATCCAGAGAGGGAGGGACAACAAACAGATCCAGAGAGAGTGGGACAACAAACAGATCCAGAGAGGGAGGGACAACAAACAGATCCAGAGAGAGAGGGATAACAAACAGACACAGAGAGAGAGGGACAACAAACAGATCCAGAGAGAGTGGGACAACAAACAGATCCAAAGAGGGGGGGACAACAAACAGATCCAGAGAGGAGGGGACAACAAACAGATCCAGAGAAAGTGGGACAACAAACAGATCCAAAGAGGGGGGGACACAAACAGATCCAGAGAGGGAGGGTCAACAAACAGATCCAGAGAGGGAGGGACAACAAACAGATCCAGAGAGGGAGGGACAACAAATAGATCCAGAGAGGGAGGGACACAAACAGATCCAGAGAGGGAGGGACAACAAATCCAGGGGGATCCAGATAGGAGGGACAACAAACAGATTCAGAGAGAGAGGGACAACAAACAGATCCAGAGAGAGAAGGACAACAAACAGATCCAGAGAGAGATGGACAACAAACAGATTTAGATAGAGATGGACCGCAAACAGATCCAGAGAGGGTGGGGACAACAAACAGATCCAGAGAGGGAGGGACAACAAACAGATCCAGAGAGGGGTGGACAACAAACAGATCCAGAGGGAGAGGGACAACAAACAGATCCAGAGAAGGAGGGACAGCAAACAGATCTAGAGAGAGAGGGACAACAAACAGATCCAGAGAGGGAGGGACAACAAACAGATCCAGAGAGAGAGGGACAACAAACAGATCCAGAGAGAGAGGGACAGCAAATCCAGAGAGGGGGGATCCAGATAGGGAGGGACAACAAACAGATCCAGAGAGAGAGAGGGACAACAAATCCAGGGGGATCCAGATAGGGAGGGACAACAAACAGATCCAGAGAGAGAGGGACAACAAAGAGATCCAGAGAGGGAGGGACAACAAACAGATCCAGAGAGGGAGGGACAACAAACAGATCCAGAGAGGGTGGGGACAACAAACAGATCCAGAGAGGGAGGGACAACAAACAGATCCAGAGAGGGGTGGACAACAAACAGATCCAGAGGAGAGGGACAACAAACAGATCCAGAGAAGGAGGGACAGCAAACAGATCCAGAGAGAGAGGGACAACAAACAGATCCAGAGAGGGAGGGACAACAAACAGATCCAGAGAAGGAGGGACAGCAAACAGATCCAGAGAGAGAGGGACAACAAACAGATCCAGAGAGGGAGGGACAACAAACAGATCCAGAGAGAGAGGGACAACAAACAGATCCAGAGAGGGGTGGACAACAAACAGATCCAGAGGGAGAGGGACAACAAACAGATCCAGAGAAGGAGGGACAGCAAACAGATCTAGAGAGAGAGGGACAACAAACAGATCCAGAGAGGGAGGGACAACAAACAGATCCAGAGAAGGAGGGACAGCAAACAGATCCAGAGAGAGAGGGACAACAAACAGATCCAGAGAGGGAGGGACAACAAACAGATCCAGAGAGAGAGGGACAGCAAATCCAGAGAGGGGGGATCCAGATAGGGAGGGACAACAAACATATCCAGAGAGAGAGGGACAACAAATCCAGAGAGGGGGGATCCAGATAGGGAGGGACAACAAACAGATCCAGAGAGAGAGGGACAACAAATCCAGAGAGGGGGGATTCAGATAGGGAGGGACAACAAACAGATCCAGAGAGAGAGGGACAACAAACAGATCCAGAGAGGGAGGGACACCAAACAGATCCAGAGAGGGAGGGACAACAAACAGATCCAGAGAGAGTGGGAACACAAACAGATCCAGAGAGGGAGGGACAACAAACAGATCCAGAGAGGGAGGGACAACAAATAGATCCAGAGAGGGAGGGACACAAACAGATCCAGAGAGGGAGGGACAACAAATCCAGAGAGGGGGGATCCAGATAGGGAGGGACAACAAACAGATCCAGAGAGAGAGGGACAACAAACAGATCCAGAGAGAGAAGGACAACAAACAGATCCAGAGAGAGATGGACAACAAACAGATTTAGATAGAGATGGACAACAAACAGATCCAGAGAGAGAGAGAGGGACAACAAATCCAGAGAGGGGGGATCCAGATAGGGAGGGACAACAAACAGATCCAGAGAGAGAGGGACAACAAAGAGATCCAGAGAGGGAGGGACAACAAACAGATCCAGAGAGGGAGGGACAACAAACAGATCCAGAGAAGGAGGGACAGCAAACAGATCCAGAGAAAGAGGGACAACAAACAGATCCAGAGAGGGAGGGACAACAAACAGATCCAGAGAGAGAGGGACAACAAACAGATCCAGAGAGAGAGGGACAGCAAATCCAGAGAGGGGGGATCCAGATAGGGAGGGACAACAAACAGATCCAGAGAGAGAGGGACAACAAATCCAGAGAGGGGGGATCCAGATAGGGAGGGACAACAAACAGATCCAGAGAGAGAGGGACAACAAATCCAGAGAGGGGGGATTCAGATAGGGAGGGACAACAAACAGATCCAGAGAGAGAGGGACAACAAACAGATCCAGAGAGGGAGGGACACCAAACAGATCCAGAGAGGGAGGGACAACAAACAGATCCAGAGAGAGTGGGAACACAAACAGATCCAGAGAGGGAGGGACAACAAACAGATCCAGAGAGGGGGACAACAAACAGATCCAGAGAGGGGGACAACAAACAGATCCAGAGAGGGGGACAACAAACAGATCCAGAGAGGGAGGGACAACAAACAGATCCAGAGAGGGAGGGACAACAAACAGATCCAGAGAGGAGGGACAACAAACAGATCCAGAGAGGAGGGACAACAAACAGATCCAGAGAGTGAGGGACAACAAACAGATCCAGAGAGGAGGGACAACAAACAGATCCAGAGAGGGAGGGACAACAAACCGATCCAGAGAGGGAGGGACAACAAACCGATCCAGAGAGGGAGGGGCAACAAACCGATCCAGAGAGAGAGGGACAACAAACCGATCCAGAGAGAGAGGGACAGCAAACAGATCCAGAGAGCGAGGGACAACAAACAGATCCAGAGAGGGAGGGACAACAAACAGATCCAGAGAGAGAGCGACAACAAACAGATCCAGAGAGGGAGGGACAACAAACAGATCCAGAGAGGGAGGGACAACAAACAGATCCAGAGAGAGAGGGACAACAAACAGATCCAGAGAGAGAGGGACAGCAAATCCAGAGAGGGGGGATCCAGATAGGGAGGGACAACAAACAGATCCAGAGAGAGAGGGACAACAAATCCAGAGAGGGGGGATCCAGATAGGGAGGGACAACAAACAGATCCAGAGAGAGAGGGACAACAAATCCAGAGAGGGGGGATTCAGATAGGGAGGGACAACAAACAGATCCAGAGAGAGAGGGACAACAAACAGATCCAGAGAGGGAGGGACACCAAACAGATCCAGAGAGGGAGGGACAACAAACAGATCCAGAGAGAGTGGGAACACAAACAGATCCAGAGAGGGAGGGACAACAAACAGATCCAGAGAGGGAGGGACAACAAATAGATCCAGAGAGGGAGGGACACAAACAGATCCAGAGAGGGAGGGACAACAAATCCAGAGAGGGGGGATCCAGATAGGGAGGGACAACAAACAGATCCAGAGAGAGAGGGACAACAAACAGATCCAGAGAGAGAAGGACAACAAACAGATCCAGAGAGAGATGGACAACAAACAGATTTAGATAGAGATGGACAACAAACAGATCCAGAGAGAGAGAGAGGGACAACAAATCCAGAGAGGGGGATCCAGATAGGGAGGGACAACAAACAGATCCAGAGAGGGACAACAAAGAGATCCAGAGAGGGAGGGACAACAAACAGATCCAGAGAGGGAGGGACAACAAACAGATCCAGAGAAGGAGGGACAGCAAACAGATCCAGAGAAAGAGGGACAACAAACAGATCCAGAGAGGAGGGACAACAAACAGATCCAGAGAGGGACAACAAACAGATCCAGAGAGAGGACAGCAAATCCAGAGAGGGGGATCCAGATAGGGAGGGACAACAAACAGATCCAGAGAGAGAGGACAACAAATCCAGAGAGGGGGATCCAGATAGGGAGGAACAACAAACAGATCCAGAGAGAGAGGGACAACAAATCCAGGGGGATTCAGATAGGGAGGGACAACAAACAGATCCAGAGAGAGGGACAACAAACAGATCCAGAGAGGGAGGGACACCAAACAGATCCAGAGAGGGAGGGACAACAAACAGATCCAGAGAGAGTGGGAACACAAACAGATCCAGAGAGGAGGGACAACAAACAGATCCAGAGAGGGGGACAACAAACAGATCCAGAGAGGGGGGACAACAAACAGATCCAGAGAGGGGGGACAACAAACAGATCCAGAGAGGAGGGACAACAAACAGATCCAGAGAGGGAGGGACAACAAACAGATCCAGAGAGGGAGGGACAACAAACAGATCCAGAGAGGGAGGGACAACAAACAGATCCAGAGAGTGAGGGACAACAAACAGATCCAGAGAGGGAGGGACAACAAACAGATCCAGAGAGGGAGGGACAACAAACCGATCCAGAGAGGGAGGGACAACAAACCGATCCAGAGAGGAGGGGCAACAAACCGATCCAGAGAGAGAGGACAACAAACCGATCCAGGACAGCAAACAGATCCAGAGAGAGGGACAACAAACAGATCCAGAGGAGGGACAACAAACAGATCCAGAGAGGAGGACAACAAACAGATCCAGAGAGGGAGGGACAACAAACAGATCCAGAGAGGGAGGGACAACAAACAGATCCAGAGAGGAGGGACAACAAACAGATCCAGAGAGAGAGGACAGCAAACAGATCCAGAGAGAGAGGGACAACAAACAGATCCAGAGAGGGAGGGACAACAAACAGATCCAGAGAGGGAGGGACAACAAACAGATCCAGAGAGGAGGGACAGCAAACAGATCCAGAGAGCGAGGGACAACAAACAGATCCAGAGAGAGAGGGACAACAAACAGATCCAGAGAGAGAGGGACAACAAACAGATCCAGAGAGGAGGGACAACAAACAGATCCAGAGGGAGGGACAACAAACAGATCCAGAGAGAGAGGGACAACAAACAGATCCAAGAGGGGGACAACAAACAGATCCAGACAGGGAGGGACAACAAACAGATCCAGAGAGGAGGGTCAACAAACAGATCCAGAGAGAGTGGGACAACAAACAGATCCAGAGAGGGAGGGACAACAAACAGATCCAGAGTGGGACAACAAACAGATCCAGAGAGGGAGGGACAACAAACAGATCCAGAGAGAGAGGGACAACAAACAGATCCAGAGAGAGAGGGACAACAAACAGATCCAGAGAGGTGGGACAACAAACAGATCCAAGAGGGGGACAACAAACAGATCCAGAGAGGGGGACAACAAACAGATCCAGAGAGTGGGACAACAAACAGATCCAAGAGGGGGACACAAACAGATCCAGAGAGGGAGGGTCAACAAACAGATCCAGAGAGAGGGACAGCAAACAGATCCAGAGAGCGAGGGACAACAAACAGATCCAGAGAGGGAGGGACAACAAACAGATCCAGAGAGAGAGGACAACAAACAGATCCAGAGAGGGAGGGACAACAAACAGATCCAGAGAGGGAGGGACAACAAACAGATCCAGAGAGGGACAACAAACAGATCCAGGGAGCGACAACAAACAGATCCAGAGAGGACAACAAACAGATCCAGAGAGAGAGGGACAACAAACAGATCCAGAGAGGGAGGGACAACAAACAGATCCAGAGGGTGGGACAACAAACAGATCCAAAGATGGGGGGACAACAAACAGATCCAGAGAGGGGGACAACAAACAGATCCAGAGAGGGAGGGACAACAAACAGATCCAGAGAGGGAGGGACAACAAACAGATCCAGAGAGGAGGGACAACAAACAGATCCAGAGAGGGAGGGACAACAAACAGATCCAGAGAGTGAGGACAACAAACAGATCCAGAGAGGAGGGACAACAAACAGATCCAGAGAGGGAGGGACAACAAACCGATCCAGAGAGGAGGGACAACAAACCGATCCAGAGAGGAGGGGAGCAACAAACCGATCCAGAGAGAGAGGGACAACAAACCGATCCAGAGAGAGAGGGACAGCAAACAGATCCAGAGAGCGAGGGACAACAAACAGATCCAGAGAGAGAGGGACAGCAAACAGATCCAGAGAGCGAGGGACAACAAACAGATCCAGAGAGGGAGGGACAACAAACAGATCCAGAGAGGGAGGGACAACAAACAGATCCAGAGAGAGAGGGACAACAAACAGATCCAGAGAGAGAGGGACAACAAACAGATCCAGAGAGAGAGGGACAACAAATCCAGAGAGGGGGGATCCAGATAGGGAGGGACAACAAACAGATCCAGAGAGAGAGGGACAACAAACAGATCCAGAGAGGGAGGGACAACGAACAGATCCAGACAGGGAGGGACAACAAACAGATCCAGAGAGAGAGGGACAACAAATCCAGAGAGGGGGGATCCAGATAGGGAGGGACAACAAACAGATCCAGAGAGAGAGGGACAACAAACAGATCCAGAGAAGGAGGGACAACAAACAGATCCAGAGAGGGAGGGACAACAAACAGATCCAGAGAGAGAGGGTCAACAAACAGATCCAGAGAGGGAGGGACAACAAACAGATCCAGAGAGGGAGGGACAACAAACAGATCCAGAGAGAGAGGGACAACAAACAGATCCAGACAGGGAGGGACAACAAACAGATCCAGAGAGGGAGGGACAACAAACCGATCCAGAGAGAGAGGGACAACAAACAGATCCAGAGAGAGAGGGTCAACAAACAGATCCAGAGAGAGAGGGTCAACAAACAGATCCAGAGAGCGAGGGACAACAAACAGATCCAGAGAGAGAGGGACAGCAAACAGATCCAGAGAGCGAGGGACAACAAACAGATCCAGAGAGGGAGGGACAACAAACAGATCCAGAGAGGGAGGGACAACAAACAGATCCAGAGAGAGAGGGACAACAAACAGATCCAGAGAGAGAGGGACAACAAACAGATCCAGAGAGGGAGGGACAACAAACAGATCCAGAGAGAGAGGGACAACAAACAGATCCAGAGAGAGAGGGACAACAAATCCAGAGAGGGGGGATCCAGATAGGGAGGGACAACAAACAGATCCAGAGAGAGAGGGACAACAAACAGATCCAGAGAGGGAGGGACAACGAACAGATCCAGACAGGGAGGGACAACAAACAGATCCAGAGAGAGAGGGACAACAAATCCAGAGAGGGGGGATCCAGATAGGGAGGGACAACAAACAGATCCAGAGAGAGAGGGACAACAAACAGATCCAGAGAAGGAGGGACAACAAACAGATCCAGAGAGGGAGGGACAACAAACAGATCCAGAGAGAGGGTCAACAAACAGATCCAGAGAGGGAGGGACAACAAACAGATCCAGAGAGGGAGGGACAACAAACAGATCCAGAGAGAGAGGGACAACAAACAGATCCAGACAGGGAGGGACAACAAACAGATCCAGAGAGGGAGGGACAACAAACCGATCCAGAGAGAGAGGGACAACAAACAGATCCAGAGAGAGAGGGTCAACAAACAGATCCAGAGAGAGAGGGTCAACAAACAGATCCAGAGAGAGAGGGACAACAAACAGATCCCGAGAGAGAGGGACAACAAACAGAGCCACAGAGGGAGGAACAGCAAACAGATCTAGAGAGGGAGGGACATTCTTCCATTCAGCCACAAGGACATTAGTGAGGTCGGGCACTTATGTTGGGTGACCTCACTAATCGGACACTTATGTTGGGCGATTAATCCCAAAGGTGTTTGATGGGGTTGAGGTCAGGACTCTGTGCAGGCCAGTCAAGTTCTTCCACACCGATCTTGACAAACCATTTCTGTATGGACCTCGCTTTATGCACAGGGGCATTGTCATGCTGAAACGGGAAATTGCATTCCCCAAACTGTTTCCACAAAGTTGGAAGCACAGAATAGTCTAGAATGTCATTGTGTGCTGTAGTGTTAAGATTTCCCTTCACTGGAACTAAGGGGCCTAGCCTGAACCATGAAAAACCGCCCCAGACCATTATAACTCCTCCAGCAAACTTTACAGTTGGCACTATGTATTCGGGCAGGGAGCGTTCTCCTGGCATCCACCCAACCCAGATTTGTCTGTCAGATGGTGACGTGTTCTCTGGAGTGACGAATCACACATTTCCACTGCTCCATAGTCCAATGGTGGCAAGCTTTACACCACTATATCTAACGCTTGGCATTGTACATAGAGATATTAAGCTTTTTATTTGGCTGCTCGGCCATGGAAAACCATTTCATGAAGCTCCAGACTAACAGTTCTTGTGCTGATGTTGCTTCCAGAGGCAGTTTGAAACTCAGTAGTGAGTGTTGCAACCGAGGACAGACACTTTTTATGCGCTTCAGCAGTAGGCATTCCCATTCTGTTAGCTTGTGAGGCCTACCACTTCGCGAACTGACTTGTTAGAAACGTGGCATCCTGGGACAGTGCCACATTTAAAGTCACTGAGCTCTTCAGTAAGGCCATTCTACTGCCAATGTGTGTGTCCTCGATTTTTATACACCTGTCAGCAACAGGTGTGGCTGAAATAGCCAAATTCACTAATTCTAAGGGGTGTCCACATACTTTTGTATATATAGTGTACGTCATTCATTCATCCTCCAAGGGAAAGGGGGATACCTAGTCAGTTGTACAACTGAATGCATTCAATTGAAATGTTTCTTCCGCATTTAACCCAACCCCTCTGAATCAGAGGGTCTTCAGCACCTGGGGAACAGTGGGTTAACTGCCTTGCTCAGGGGCAGAACGACTGATTTTTTTACCTTGTCAGCTCGGGGATTCGATCTAGCAACCTCTTGGTTATTGGCACAATGCTCCTACCCGCCAGGCTACCTGCAGCCCAGGAAGATATGAGGTAAAGCAAAGAGCAAGCCGGGGCTAATTAAACAAAGTAAAGTGTCATAAATCCCACAGGCTGACATCATAGGAAAGGTCAGGTATGTTTGAGCTCAGCCGAGCCTTCAGCAGCCCGCAATACTTTTCAAAGGCTTGCCTATAAAAAAAATGCAGCCGGGGCTCAACATTTCCACCCGGATCACATAACTCTTTGTGTCCTCCTATCTGAGCTCTCCCCAGTGCAAACACTAAATGAGAAGGTGTGTCTATGTGGCACGCCGCATCACACGAGGGGATTTGAATTGTTTGTCACACTGATGCTTTACTGCCTTGAAAGGGAAATGTGTATTGTAGAAACATAGGGATGGATATGAAGACAGCCTTTGATGGTGGAGGAGTTGGAAGGGGGCTATCAGTTACATCACATTAACATTACAAAGCTGTCTCGGAGCATTGATTAATCAATAAGAAAAATAAATAGAAATAGAGAGAGAGAGAGAGACAAAGAGAGGGAGGAGGAGGAGTAAGAGGAGAAACACAATCAGTTCCATTGAAGAGAAGGACGTTTGTCAAGGGCTTGATGAGCCAATATAGTACTTTAGAAAAGATTCCAGCTTCAGTGCTGTCACAGCAGGCCCTTTCATTGAAGACGTTCTTCACCGACATGAAGTTAAATGCAATTTATGCGTGTATTATGAATGTAGAATACATGTAGGTGTTCCCATATTCCTATATTGGATCACTGGCAGAATTGTTAGAAGATGTTATAATGTCTCATTTGAAAAAGAGAGTTATGATCATCCTATACCAGAGAGGCTTTTGTGTGGAGGGTGTCACAGGTTAGAGAAGAAACTGATCTGTCTCGCCATCTGTACAGACAGGGATGCTGGGTGAAAAAACAGCCTGTCCTCTGTGGAGAAGTAGAGCACATCTCCATGTAATCCCTTCAGAAAATGAATATGCACAAAGCACGGGAGCCGTCAAAGGAACAATAGCCTGCAGATAGACTTACCCAAAAAAAACAAATGGCCAGATAAGCCTCCTAAAGGGAATGAAGACATACTTGCCACAATCACAGTGGCTATGTAAACAAAACAATAACGTACCTGGCGTTGACAACTATATGAATGGATAGGTTACTTGCTGTACTTGCTCTTGGCCTTTAATCACACATTTCTTATAAGGAGCACATTCCTGCTCGGTCGTGACCATTAACCAAATGGCTTCAAATCAAATGCTATTTGTCACATGCGCAGAATACAATGGGTATAGACTTAACCGTGAAATGTTTGCTTGCGAGCCCATCCCAACAATGCAATTATAAAAGAAAAAGAAAGATAGTAAAACGAGGAATAAAATACACAAGAATGCACATTAATACACATTAATAGACATTGGGGATTCGAGAGCGCCATATGATGCCTCAATTGGACTACGGCGTGGTGTTTCATATGGAAGCTTCAATCACTGGACTGATCTGAGGTCATTTATGTGTAACAACTGCAAACATCAAAGGTTAGGTGGGTGTAAACCATGTAAATAATGAGAGTTTAGTATTTATGAGCAAATGCCAACCAACATACCTTTGTATATACTGTATAGTGTATGTGGACACCCCTTCAAATGAGTGGATTTGGGTATTTCGGCCACACCCGTTGCTGACAGGTGTATAAAATTGAGCACACAGTCAATCGAGCACACAGTGAAGTAGTAGGCCACACAAGCTCACAGAACGGGACCAGCAGAGTGCTGAAGCGCGTAGCGCGCATAAATCGTCTCTCCTCAGTTGCAACACTCCCTATCGAGTTCCCAACTGCCTCTGGAAGCAACGTCAGCACAAAAATGGTTCTTCGGGAGCTTCATGAAATGGGTTTGCATGGCTGAGCAACTGCACACAAGCCTAAGATCACCATGCGCATTGCCAAAGTGTCGGCTGGAGGGGTGGTAAACTCACCTCCATTAGACTCTGGAGCAGTGGAAACGTGTTCTCTGGAGTGATGACTCATGCTTCATACACACACACACACAAACACTTGGGTATATTTGTATGCAAGCAGAATATGCAAGATCACTTAAAACACATCTAGCCGTGCCTGAATATCTCCCAGCCAGCCAGTCAGTCAGTCAGTCAGTCAGCTAGTCCGACAGCAGTCCATCAGCACAACTCTGATCTGCTCATTTGAGATAAAAGAAGGCAGGCCAGCTCTCCAGAGCATTTAACAAGCACTCCTACACCTTACCATCTCTCAATCCACCTCTCAGTCCTCACTGTGTCATTTCAGTTAGAGCCATCTCAGGGAGAAAAATACAGCAAAAGTATGAGCCAACTATATTAAAGGAACTGCAAATGAACATAACTTTGGCTGCTCTTTTTTTTGGATGCCCTTGAATAATTCATAACACTTTCGAGATGGAATATGAAATCATCAGCATATCCACAAATCATATCCAGTTTTGACAGGGCTTTAATCCAGCCCTGAAAAATGTATGGTTTTAAAATAAATATGAGGTGTATATGAATAAGGCCTCCAACTACAGAGGAGACAAGGAGTTCATGATCACTAGCCTAGAGTCATACTCATTCTTTCACAATGATGATCATTTACTGTATTTTGCCCGAGGATCTAGCACAGCTAGCTTTTCCTAAAACATTATTTTACAACACAGTTTCTCATAAGGCTTTATATGCTGCACTGTAGGTTATGGCCAGCCCAGTTCCAAAGCTGCTTGAGACTAACACATTCCTTGGTACTAAAATATATATTGTGGACGTTTAAAGAGCCACTGAACACTGAATGATTGCACATGTGTTTTTTTGTTTGTTGTTCATTCGAAAAACGAGATTTCAGTCTTGGAGGTGTGTTTCCTGACCGATTCTGTGTTTGGTTAATGATGTGTGCCTCCCCCCATGAGACACTGTAGACACGGAAGCCTATTTCACATCCTCAAAATCCCCTAGAATGAATCAAAGATAACTCAAGAAATCTGTCATAAATGTTGACGTTTTTGCAGAGGATGTTTTAGTTGCGCAATTTCACCTCTAACTATGGTGTTTAGTACAGTATTTCTCAAGAGATAAATGTGCGACATGTAAACAAAGTCGGAGCTGCTGGGCAGGTCTGTCTCACTGTCTGTGCTATTGGATAGAGAAAAATCACCGCAGCTGTTCACCCCATGTTAGTGGGCAAATGAACATCATCAAATCCAAACCCAACCTTAATTTACCCGTTGTGATGCATGGATGTTCCAAGACAGACTATGACCAAAATGATCCTATTTACACTTTGTAGTCAATTTTGACACTAGAATAACTGTTTCTGACTCATATCGATGCTGTCTGTCTTCAAAGGGATTGGTTACTTTGTAAAGGCAGTTGCTCTTTAAGCCACTGCATCTTAAAAATATTTGAAGTGAATCCCAACCGTGGAATTAGGCTTTATAGTTTACGCATATTGTGCACTGCCGGCCATATTCTCTAGGACTCTCTGTCTCCCAACACATCACTAGTACTACAGTATTTTGCATGCAACCAAGCATAGCTCTAAACCTGACTACTCAACACCACAAACACATTAATCTTTCATCTTATTTGAAGGCAATTTTACCTCAGATTTTCTGTTTAATGTGCCAAAAACAATACAATCACGAGCTTCGATTTCAAGTTTCCCTATCTGAAGGCTGTGGGGTGGAGTTATAATTTAATCGTTCTGGCTATTGTTATTTAGCAAACACTTATAATGAGATTTGGTTTCATTCTGAAAGTAATTTCTCCTCCTGTTCCCTGCAAAGGAAGATTATGTGAGCCAATGAACTGGAAAAGCATGATGAAGTCATTACTAAACTATTATTCTAACATAATGATGTGCATAATGATTAATATATGATAAGCCACATAATGCATGATAACTACCTATTTGAATATCATAATATTTGTTTTCTCTTCGCCAATCTGAATAAAATTGATGAAATAAATTAATACTAGATCTCTAGACCAAGAATCCACCCTGCAGTGCCTTCAGAAAATATTTATACCCCTTAATTTATTCCACATTTTGTTGCGATACAGCCTGAATTTGAAATAGATTTTTTTTTAAATCTCAAAAAATGTTTGCAAATGTATTGAAAATGAAATACAGAAATATTTAATTTACATAAGTATTCACATCACTGAGTCAATCAGTGGCGGTCAGTGCCGTTTATTATGAGGGAGGATGATTTGTTTTTTCATGAGCATGGCCTTATTTCTAATACAGAACGTTGGATGACTGTCATTCATATTCCATTCACCCAGTTCAATGTACAATCAATAGGTTTAGGCTACTACATGATGCTCGAATTTTGCCTATACCCATCATGAGGTTGCTACAACCTAGCCAATGAAATAAAGTTTACAATGTAGGTGCACACAGGTTTAGAGAAAAATTTGAGATGACAGACAGTGACACGTGGACAGACAGTGACACATTCAATACCGCCTGTCACAGTCTTACCTGCAACTTGCTTACCTAGGGTGTAATCATTAGCCCAACAGCTGCAAACAAGAGTTTCTATTGGATAAATTCAGGTATTTTTATCCCTTTTCATTTGCTTCCGTTTAAGAAATGTTTTTCAATAAAATCCGCAGAGTTAATACCCCCTGATCACACATAAACACAGTTCACTTTCATAGCAGCCACGTTGTATTCCTTCTCGCCTCTATGCACTTTCCTCCTCTCACCTTTTCCTTTCGTTTCAATGAACAACACATCAGCTGCATGTGACCAGGAGAAAAATAACATTTCCAAGCTAAACCATGTCATAACCGCTACACACAGCCTACATCGTTGTCCCCATATTAGCTAAAGTAACGTCCTAGTCAACATAGCTAATATAACTAATGCCTTAGTAAACCCAATACATTTATGCATGTCACGTTCTGACCTTAGTTCCTTTGTTTTGTCTTTGTTTTAGTATGGTCAGGGCGTGAGTTGGGGTGTGCAGTCTATGTCCTTTTTCTATAATTTGGGATTTGGCCTGGTATGGTTCTCAATCAGAGGCAGCTGTCAATCGTTGTCCCTGATTGAGAACCATACTTAGGTAGCCTGGTTTCACCTTTGAGTTGTGGGTGATTATTTTCTGTTGTGTGTTTTTGTGTATTCACCATACAGGACTGTTTCGGTTTCATTTCGTTCTCTTTGTTGTTTTATTCTTTAGTGTTCTGAGTTATAATAAATATCATGAACACTTACCACGCTGCGCATTGGTCCTCCGATCCTTCCTACTACTCCTCCTCCGTTACAATGCAGTCACGTTACAGTGTATAGTCAGTAAGCAGTTACACCGGCGGGCCCCAGTCGCAATAAATCTATAAAACCAAAAGCTTACCTTAACTTGGAAGAGTTCCAGTGTTGTGTTGGATAGTCAGCTAGCTAACATAGCATCCCTCTCTAGCATCCCTCTCTATACACTCTAGCAATTGAGTTAGGAAGGATGCCTGTAACTTTGTAGTGACTGGTTGTATTGATACACCATTCAAAGTGTAATTAATAACTTCACCATGCTCAAAGGAATATTCAATGTCTGCTTTTTTTTTTTACCCATCTACCAATAGGTGCCCTTCTTTGTAAAGCATCTCTGTTTGAAATTCACTGCCTGAATGAGGGACCTTACAGATAATTGTATGTGTGGGGTACAGAGATGAGATAGTCATTCAAATATCATGTTAAACACTATTATTGCACACAGAGTCCATGCAACTTATGTGACTTGTTAATCATAGTTTTACTTCTGAACTTATTTAGGCTTGCCATTACAAAGTGGTTGAATACTTGACTCAAGACAGCTTTTCCTTTTTTTATTAATTAATAAACATTTCAAAAAACCTAATTCCACTTTGACATTATGGGCTATTGTTTTTTGGCCAGTGACACAAAATCTCAATGAATGAATTTTAAATTCAGGCTGTAACACAACATAATGTGGAAAAAGTCAAGGGGTGTGAATACTTTCTGAAGGCAGTGTATTTCAACATTATGTAGCCATTGTTGAATCAAGTCAACTTGTTGAATCAATTTCACTTCAATCAGCTTAAAGTTATCGTTTTCTTCCCCGTACTGCAGCCACATAAGTAGCCTCCATTAAAACCGATAGTCAGTCTAGCAGGGCCTCATACGATGGACAAGAATCTTCAACTTTTTCTGGTTCAGTGTGTACCCACTACCCAGCATATCTTGGTGTGACATGAAACACTTTATTCTAAATGTACTACATTATACTTTTGATGAAAAAGTTCAGATTCAAGAGCTCAATCAAGATGTAGACTACAAGTAAAGTGTTTAAAAAAACAAACATGATAGCTATTAACACAGTTTGAATAGGTGCTCTTACTTTAAATGTCAAATTTATTTGCCATGGAAACAACTAAAGGTATTAATTTATTTTCCATCTGCTCTCACTAGCTCGTACTCCAAAGCTCTGTATTTGAGGTTACACTGTAGTTACTGTGCAGCACACAGTAAGTTTAACAAATCAAGAGTGCTAACCTAGTACATGAAGATTGCATTTCTACAGTATATATTGCATATTAGATTTGAATTTAATTTGGGGAAAAAATACATTCAATCAATCTCGTAAACATTGTGGAAATATACATATATTGGACGGCTTTGCAGGTTTTGTGTTAGGAAATAATTAACTTGTTCCACCTATAGGTTATAGGACACAAGCAGTATAATCATTGCACATAATGTAATCAACTAGCCTGAGGTCAATACTGGCCCCCTTGTATTTTTCAAACTTAAATGTACCCTTTTGTCTTTGAATTTAATAAAATGTTATGCCCCTTTAGGAACGGTCTTATCTCAATTTAGCAAATTAGTAAGCAACAAGGCTTGTCAGAGAGGCAGAAAATGCCTTTTTCAAGTGTGTCATTTGAAGTTTATGAGCACTGGCTGGCAGAGCCCGCTCTGGTTGTCACTGTCGATCAGTCAGAGGACGGGGCAGCAGCAATATGCAAACAGGTCATGATTGGCAAAGCAGCCATCCTTGAGAGAACATAGAAGATGGGAAAGTTGAAAGAGTGGTAGAGAGAAAGATAGGGTTGGTGGGGTAGAGAGAGAGATTGACAGTGAAAGAGAGGAGAAGAATATAGGGTGACAATGCAAGAGTCACTGTGAGAGGAGGGGAAGAAAAGGCAGAAGACCCCCATTCCTCAGTTGTTTGCTTTTCCTGCTTAGATGCATCTGCTATCGGCGAGTATAGCCATGGCAACGATGGAAACTGACATTTTTTTACGAGGTTTGTGTAGGCCGTCACATGACCCATTCCTCTCCTATTCTGTTCCCATCATTAGCCAAGTCAATGCACATGCTATAAAACTCTTGCCTTCTTTGTTCACGCCACATACTATATACTATATTGTGCACATCCCATTACCAACAATAAAGAAAGCACACATTGCTCCCCTCTTGGAAAGTATCTAGATGTGAGGAGTCTTGGAGAAAAATGTAGATGTATGCTTACAGAGAGAGATAAGGGGGGCACTGGCAATTGCGTAAAACATCACATCATTAAAAAACTTCTTTGGGATCAGTGTCCCTTCCACGGGACGATTGAGCTAATGTAGGCTAATGCAATTAGCATTAGGTTATAAGCAACAAGAACATTTCCCAGGACACAGACATACAGTGCCTTGCGAAAGTATTCGGCCCCCTTGAACTTTGCGACCTTTTGCCACATTTCAGGCTTCAAACATAAAGATATAAAACTGTATTTTTTTGTGAAGAATCAACAACAAGTGGGACACAATCATGAAGTGGAACGACATTTATTGGATATTTCAAACTTTTTTAACAAATCAAAAACTGAAAAATTGGGCGTGCAAAAGTATTGAAACTGGCAGAACAGTTGAAACTGGAGCAGCAGCATGGCCAGGTGGACTGGGGACAGCAAGGAGTCATCATGTCAGGTAGTCCTGGGGCATGGTCCTAGGGCTCAGGTCAGTTGAAACTGGAGCAGCAGCATGGCCAGTTGGACTGGGGACAGCAAGGAGTTATCATGTCAGGTAGTCCTGGGGCATGGTCCTAGGGCTCAGGTCCTCCGAGAGAGAGAAAGAAAGAGAGAAGGAGAAAATTAGAGAACGCACACTTAGATTCACACAGGACAGCGAATAGGACAGGAGAAGTACTCCAGATATAACAAACTGACCCTAGCCCCCCGACACACATAACATACTGCAGCATAAATACTGGAGGCTGAGACAGGAGGGGTCAGGAGACACTGTGGCCCCATCCGAGGACACCCCCAGACAGGGCCAAACAGGAAGGATATAACCCCACCCACTTTGCCAAAGCACAGCCCCCACACCACAAAATAGTGTTAAACTTATTCAGGATTGGTGGATCCCCTGTGGGACGGTTGTGCTAATGTAGGCTAATGCGATTAGCATGAGCTTGTAAGTAACAAGAACATTTCCCAGGACATAGTGAAAGAATATCATGCTATTGTTTGAGGAGAGTGCACTGTTTTGAACATGAAAAGCTATTAATAAACACATTTGGCACGTTTGCGCAGTCTTGATACAACATTTTGAACATAAATGCAATGGTTCATTGGATCAGTCTAAAACTTTGCACATACACTGCTGCCATCGATTGCCCAAAATATAAATTGCACCTGGGCTGGAATAATACATTTTGGCATTTCTCTTGCATTTCAAAGATGATGGTACAAAAAAATACAAAATAAATCATTTTTCCCCTTTGTATTATCTTTTACCAGATCTAATGTGTTATATTCTCCTACATTCCTTTCCCATTTCCACAAACTTTAAAGTGTTTCCTTTCAAATGGTACCAATAATATGCATATCCTTGCATCAGGGCCTGCGCTACAGGCAGTTAGATTTGGGTTTGTCATTTTAGGTGATAATTTTTTTTTAAAGGGGCTGAGCTGAGCTCTCTGAGCTGAGCTCTCTCTCCGTGATTTATTGGACATTATAAATCTCCATTGTCCAGAGGGGAAAAAACGGCGTTCCCAACAGTCTACAGGTTTATGAAGTATTTTGACTGTAATGACACTTTTGAAAGGCAATATATTTGTCCAACTTGCCAGGATTTCTTTGGCGGTGAAGTACCAGATCATTGCACATCATGTGGTTATCCCATGTGGGGATATGCCATCTCTTGTCATGGGTGCATCAGTGTTCATGAAATTGTCCGTTTAAAAGCAACTTGAGGAAAAGTTATCCGACACCAAATTCTGTGAAGCATTAGAATATAATTATTCTAGGTCCAAGAGCAGTCCAGATAGTATAGATTACATTTATGATGGTGCACTATATAAGTCAATAGATACCCTTAATTACACTGATGTAATTAACCTTTCACTCTCATGGAATGTGGTTGGCTTTCCAATATTCAAGTCCTCTCCCTTTCATTCATTCATCTTTGAAAGTAGTAATGGGAGACTTGGTAAACTCTTCCATGGCACTCAAGGTGTACAAATACTGGAAATGTTCACCATCTACCAACACATCCCGACACTTACATTCAGCACAGAATCAAACCAAGCTAGCAAAAGGTTTGTTGAAGATATGTTAAGGGGCTACAAACTCGACAACAAATGTTTAAAAAAAGACTATCTTTACGAGGGTATCCTGTTGCACAGAACCCTACATCAAGGGAGGCTTTTCTCCTTGGAGAGTCAGACGTTACTTACAAAGAACCATGTACATTTCACCACAGAACTATCTTTAATAGGAATTGCATTCTTTCCAAAACAGAAAGCACCTTATCGAAACGAGTAAACCATGTAGTCATCACCTATCATGTCAGTGGGGGATGGTCAGGTCTTTTGCTGACATTGGCAGTGAAGTGGGCTATGCTTTTATACCCCAACAAATGGGAGATTGAATGAGAAAGGGTTGACCCGCTTAACTTAACTGTAAACAACTTTATTTTAGTCGTATTTATTTATTCAGAAAATGTATGAATGAAGGTGCTTCTGGCAGCATGACCAATGCATTATTACATTGACATTAATTACATTGACTGAACTGTGGGCCTATTGAAACCATTATCAATTGTGTTGGTATCTATCAAATAAAAATAGCATACTCTATATTTATCGCATGTGGACATTGTCATTTATTACATTTCTCATCTGCTGAGTTGAAATCTCTGTTATGGCACTACATTTAAAAAGTATCTTATTTCTGTTTTCACAACATACCGTATCTCACATCCTGTAGTTAACTTGAAATTGCCATATCCTGCAGGAATATCAAAATCCTGCAGGTTTTGGTCCTGCATGCTTCCTGCAGGAGTGTACTTGGTCCTCCAGGTATTGCCATATCCTGTACGAGTATCACAATCCTGCGGGTTTTTGTCCTGCAGGACTCAACCTGAAATTGACTTGGTCCTGCTGGAATTGCGATATTCTTCAGAAATATTCAACATTTCTGCAGTACAAGCCATACTCCTCCAGGAGTCCTGCAGGAGGACACCTGCACAATAACTTCACAAGAGGTTGAATTCCTGCAGGATTCCTGTAGGACTTTTTGTAAGGGTTGCAACATTGCAGAAAATGTAATTAAATTATGTTTTGTCAGAGGTGTGCTCTATAGACATTATCAACATCAAAATATTTTGATGGTCTTTTAATCTGCTATTCTCACCATAGACTGTAAAAAGAATTGTCATACACTGTTGCACCTACTACACTAATCTGATGAGCACTGTAGGCGCTCCGCCCAAGCAAGGCAATTGATTGGTTTGACATTTAGCGAGGCGTCACTGATTTACACTGGTTTGCCACCCTTATTTCGCTATTATTTCGCTATTTTTTTCCCCCATGAACTTCCCCAAGCTTACCTGTATTAGAGAAGCCTGGTTCTCAACAAGGGTAGCTTCGTAGAAACCAAGCCCCGGGCCCTTAGGCTCTATTAGGATACAATACGCATTTCTCAGACTGGCCTCTGCCTGGGGCCTCCAAATCACTAAGTCCACCCCTGGAGAGAGGGGAAGGGGAGAAAGAGTGGAAGAGAATGCTCTTCTCTGTATCACGGAGGCCCTCCGCACTGCTAAAGCTAACTCTCTCTCCTCTGCTCTCATCCTTCTAGACCTATCGGCTGCCTTCGATACTGTGAACCATCAGATCCTCCTCTCCACCCTCTCCGAGTTGGGCATCTCCGGCGCGGCCCACGCTTGGATTGCGTCCTACCTGACAGGTCGCTCCTACCAGGTGGCGTGGCGAGAATCTGTCTCCTCACCACGCGCTCTCACCACTGGCGTCCCCCAGGGCTCTGTTCTAGGCCCTCTCCTATTCTCGCTATACACCAAGTCACTTGGCTCTGTCATAACCTCACATGGTCTCTCCTATCATTGCTATGCAGACGACACACAATTAATCTTCTCCTTTCCCCCTTCTGATGACCAGGTGGCGAATCGCATCTCTGCATGTCTGGCAGACATATCAGTGTGGATGACGGATCACCACCTCAAGCTGAACCTCGGCAAGACGGAGCTGCTCTTCCTCCCGGGGAAGGACTGCCCGTTCCATGATCTCGCCATCACGGTTGACAACTCCATTGTGTCCTCCTCCCAGAGCGCTAAGAACCTTGGCGTGATCCTGGACAACACCCTGTCGTTCTCAACTAACATCAAGGCGGTGGCCCGTTCTTGTAGGTTCATGCTCTACAACATCCCCAGAGTACGACCCTGCCTCACACAGGAAGCAGCGCAGGTCCTAATCCAGGCACTTGTCATCTCCCGTCTGGATTACTGCAACTCGCTGTTGGCTGGGCTCCCTGCCTGTGCCATTAAACCCTACAACTCATCCAGAACGCCGCAGCCCGTCTGGTGTTCAACCTTCCCAAGTTCTCTCACGTCACCCCGCTCCTCCGCTCTCTCCACTGGCTTCCAGTTGAAGCTCGCATCCGCTACAAGACCATGGTGCTTGCCTACGGAGCTGTGAGGGGAACGGCACCTCAGTACCTCCAGGCTCTGATCAGGCCCTACACCCAAACAAGGGCACTGCGTTCATCCACCTCTGGCCTGCTCGCCTCCCTACCACTGAGGAAGTACAGTTCCCGCGCAGCCCAGTCAAAACTGTTCGCTGCTCTGGCCCCCCAATGGTGGAACAAACTCCCTCACGACGCCAGGACAGCGGAGTCAATCACCACCTTCCGGAGACACCTGAAACCCCACCTCTTTCAGGAATACCTAGGATAGGATAAAGTAATCCTTCTCACCCCCCTTAAAAGATTTAGATGCACTATTGTAAAGTGGCTGTTCCACTGGATGTCTTAAGGTGAACGCACCAATTTGTAAGTCGCTCTGGATAAGAGCGTCTGCTAAATGACTTAAATGTAAATGTAAATGTAGAATGGGAGATAGAGGGAGAACGAGTAAGCCTCCTACCCAAACTGCCACTGTCTCGAACGGAACCAACTCAATTACTGGCACTTGTTTGTCCCAAGGACTCCAAGGCATTCAATCTTCTGATTGGATAGCTCAGGAAATTCCATCACCCTGCTCCATCTCAGAAAATAAATAAAAACCTTCATACTCTCTCTCCCAGCCCTCACTTTTGTGTGGGTCGCCTTTCAAACTCAGCCAGTCCAGGTAATATAATGTCAGAGGTTCTGTTGGTAAATGCAGCCAGCTTGGTGGGTGATTAGATCTCTCCTGCATTATGTAATTGACAACATTAAAGAAGATTAAAATTGGTTGATCGAAAGCCATCCGTTTTAACATGTGCAGAACACTGTAGAAATGTATTGTAAGATAAACCTTTTTTTGTGTGTATTTCATTAAGTTTCCATAGCTCAGTCCTAGCACTTCTTTTTGGACTTAACTGCCAAGATATTTAAATGGATACCGTAACTCTCACCTGGCCTTGTTGGCGCGTGAAGACAAATTCTTCATAGATCAAAATGAATAGATATGCGGCAAGAACTTGTGTGAGCTTGTAATATGATAACCGTGATAGCCTTTATAACCTTTTATAATGTTATGGATCATAAGATTGATAACATACTCTGACTTGGTGTCACTACATTGGTGTCAAAAGTTGGATCTTTCAAACTATCAAATCTCATAAAATCCTCTTGCATTGAGGTTTGTTAGCATGCTTATTATTTCTGCAATATGCAAAAAACAAGACATCAATTTTTCTTGCTTCAAAAACATCCCGAAGACACTTCAGAACACTTTTCTTTCCCCTACCAGTGTAAACACTATCCTCTCTGCTTCTCTGTAGTAGAATTGAGCCATATGCTATGAGGAGGGAACCCTTTTGAGCAAGCCAATTTTTTTATTTTCCAAATTGGCAGCCTGGTGGTCAACACCTCGGTGAAAATGGAAATACCAAATCTCATCCAATGGCACTATTATAGGGCTCTGTTTCAATCAGACAATGAAGTGGCCTCAATGAGATGTGATAAAACTCATACATTTTAACAAAGCTGCTGGTCTCCCTCACTGCCCGGCCGCCCTGATTCCAGGACATCCCCTGTCCGGCCCCATCAGCTGAAGTGTGGACAGACACTCTGGGGTTAATCAGTGTCACTAATGGAGGACCGGCCGCTTAGAGACGTGTGGCTAATACCAATGGAGCGCAGGATCATGGGCTACGGAATGGTACAGTCAAAACTAATTGAAGTCAGTTGACTGCATGGGAGGGTAGGAAAGAGAGGGTATGCTGAGAATGGAAATGTCCACTACTTACCAGATAACTTATGTAGGAGAAGAAAGAAAATCGGAGACAAGTTTCCAAACTCAATTTGTGTATGAAACAGTTGTTTATCGAAAGATTAAGATTATTTGGATGTCTTTCCAAGAGTTGAATACAGTAAAAACAAAGACATACTATTTCAGAAATTCAAAATAATTGTATAATAAAAACACAAAAATTGGTACAGTATTATTGTATATAAACGTGACAGAGCCATAATTTGCTGTAATGGATTATTTTGGTTACAGTTCAGTGACAGGTAGGCCATTTTATGACATATTCAAAAGTGCCATCTGTTTGCACGCTGCAGCATACCAACTCTCCTCTGGGGTAGAAACATCAGACCATCGTGCAGCACAATCCTCCATGACCCAATCAGGCTGTCCTCTCCACCAGTACCCTCTGGTCAGTGATGTGCCGTCCACCCAATTGACCCTTCGCTAAGCCCCTCCCCCCTTGGTTAGATTTTCCCAGGAATCCTAATTTCCCATTCAACCACTGGCGAAATCCTCTCAAAATGATCTCACACTGTGTTTCTAATAAATAATGATATTAAACACAGACTACCCATTGATAATTAGGAAACTATTGGGTATGGTAAACTGGTCAAATTAGGTTTTTAATGTAGCTAGCCACAAAATGCCGCTGAATTCACTGTCAGCATGCAGTCAAAGCTATAATTACTTTTGGAACTAACTAGTGCTCTCATTGTATCCTGAGATCGACAGCAGCTGGGAATTACTCAATTAAACTGGTAAATTAGCTAGCTAACACATTTTGAGAAAACAAGTTAGATTTAGTGGCTAGCTAGCTAGCGTTAGCAACGTTTGGTGGTCAATGAGAATGAGCGCTTGCTAACCAGTTGATCTAGCAAACAATGTAACAAAAGTATAATTTCGGATTTGAAAAATACTCCAAGAGCCTCTGCATTTCAGGAATCACAGTAGCAAGTACTCCTGGTGCACTGTTCAATTATTCAGCCATTTAAACATTTATATTTTAAAGAAAACTCAGTTTTTTGTCATTGCCCTCACTGGCTTTCATGCGATTTTAAGTGAGCTTGTCCAAGTTTTTGGCCTTGATGACCGTTACTTCTCTGTATACATCAATGATGTCGCTCTTGCTGCTGGTAAGTCTCTGATCCACCTCTACGCAGACGACACCATTCTGTATACTTCTGGCCCTTCTTTGGACACTGTATTAACAACCCTCCAGGCAAGCTTCAATGCCATACAACTCTCCTTCCGTGGCCTCCAATTGCTCTTAAATACAAGTAAAACTAAATGCATGCTCTTCAACCGATCGCTGCCTGCACCTGCCCGCCTGTCCAACATCACTACTCTGGACGGCTCTGACTTAGAATACGTGGACAACTACAAATACCTAGGTGTCTGGTTAGACTGTAAACTCTTCTTCCAGACCCACATCAAACATCTCCAATCCAAAGTTAAATCTAGAATTGGCTTCCTATTTCGCAACAAAGCATCCTTCACTCATGCTGCCAAACATACCCTTGTAAAACTGACCATCCTACCAATCCTCGACTTCGGCGATGTCATTTAAAAAATAGCCTCCAATACCCTACTCAACAAATTGGATGCAGTCTATCACATTGCAATCCGTTTTGTCACCAAAGCCCCATATACTACCCACCATTGCAACCTGTACGCTCTCGTTGGCTGGCCCTCGCTTCATACTCGTCGCCAAACCCACTGGCTCCATGTCATCTTCAAGACCCTGCTAGGTAAAGTCCCCCCTTATCTCAGCTCGCTGGTCCCCATAGCATCACCCACCTGTAGCATGCGCTCCAGCAGGTATATCTCTCTGGTCACCCCCAAAACCAATTCTTTCTTTGGCCGCCTCTCCTTCCAGTTCTCTGCTGTCAATGACTGGAACGAACTACAAAAATCTCTGAAACTGGAAACACTTATCTCCCTCACTAGCTTTAAGCACCAACTGTCAGAGCAGCTCACAGATTACTGCACCTGTACATAGCCCACCTATAATTTAGCCCAAACAACTACCACTTTCCCTACTGTATTTATTTGATTTATTTTGCTCCTTTGCACCCCATTATTTTTATTTCTACTTTGCACATTCTTCCACTGCAAATCTTGCTACATTGTATTTACTTTGCCACCATGGCCTTTTTTTGCCTTTATCTCCCTTATCTCACCTCATTTGCTCACTTCGTATATAGACTTGTTTATACTGTATTATTGACTGTATGTTTGTTTTACTCCATGTGTAACTCTGTGTCGTTGTATCTGTCGAACTGCTTTGCTTTATCTTGGCCAGGTCGCAATTGTAAATGAGAACTTGTTCTCAACTTGCCTACCTGGTTAAATAAAGGTGAAATAAATAAAAATTAAAAAATAAACTATCTATTGGAGCGTTGCAATTGGTTGCCCAAAATTCTGGGACAGGGCTTAGCGAAGGGTCAATTCTAGACCTGTTCTTCTCTTCTGTTTATGATCACCAGGTCTGCTCCTCTTCTCAGACAGTCCTGTCTGCTCTCTTCCCAGGTTTTCTTCTTTGTAGAGATGAAGTACAAACTGGACTTGTAATACCCCCATCCCTATTTTACACGTTGTTCTAGCACAGTGAGCTTTGCCTGGAGATATTCTCTCTATGCCTGGGGTTGGTCTCTCTCTTTAGTCATGGCATTGTCCCTGGTCTGGAACTGGTCTCTTTCTGTTGAGGAGTTGGTTTTATAAACTAAGATGTTCTCCTCAAAACTGCCCATCACTTCATTATAGTCACACAGAGGCCTATGATCCCAGGCAGTAGGAGAACACACAGAAGTACAAGACACACTGCAGCAGTCTCCTCTCTGAACTCTCAGTACCTGGGTTTTTAGCCCATGGTCTGCTCTTCGGGGTGAAATCATTTTCCTTGCTTTTGGAGTCATGAGAATTGATATAAAGAAGTTATACCATCTTCATTGGTATAAAGATTCTCAACCTGTTCTGCAGCCCAATTATTGTCAACGCCAAACTCATCATTGGTGTAGATCTCGGACATCTCCATTGTCTACCACTGTCTCTGTGATTTTACCTGACAGGATCAATGCTCTAATTTCAGAGCTGTCCAGCTTTCTGGGACTTAACATACCCTATGTTTCACTAACCAGTGCTTAACTTGGGGCGTAGCTCTATTTTTTGGGGGAACTGTGTACTGACTCCTCTATAAAACAAAGTAGCCTATCACCGGCCCGGATTCACACACAGTGGCTAGGAGGCTGTTCGAGATTAAGAATGCACACCTTGAGAATGAGCACGATGCGCTGTTTCAAGTTGTCAAATCCAGGGTTGGTATGGTCATGAAAATCCTGGAAAGGTCATCAAATGTTTATTGTTTTTTGGCCTGGAAAAGTTATGGAAATTAGTTTCAGAATGTAAGGCACACTTACAAATCTACATTGGAGACATACAGGCTTCTCAAAGCCACAGCTCCAAGAGGCCATGGCACTTTCATGTATGTCCATCAGTATTTACAACTGCCCGCTTTTGACATCATCCTTTGCCACAAAAGATGGACTAAGACCTTTTTATCTGTCTTGCTGTCGAGCCTTCATTGACAAAGGACAGCAGAGCACACAAATCACCACATCCTACATACACTTGCAGGGTCTATGTAATGTAGACGCAGGGATTCAGGAAGCAAGTGCAGTTAGTGAGTTTAATGGCGAAGAACATGGAACAATACAAAACAAGAGAGGCATCTAACATGGAAACATGAACAATATTGCCTGGTGGGTGACAACAAAGGAGTGCTAGATAAAGGGGAAGTAATCAGGGTAGTGATGGAGTTCAGGTGTGCCTCATGATGTGGCGCACGTGTGCATAATGAGGGTTGCCAGGTGTGCGTAATGAAGGATTGCCAGAAGCGGTCGTTAGTAGACCGGCGACGTTGAGCGCTGCAGAGGGGGAGCAGGAGTAGATGTGACAACCAAGGTGGCTGAGTAGAGCAGGATGTCGACAATATACATGACCTGGCGCCCAAGCATGTCCAAAAACACCTCGTTCACGAATGCCTGGAACACCGACGGAGCATTGGCTCAACTATAAGGCATCACAAAGTACACAGTGCTGAAGGTCATCTTCCATTCATGTCCCTCCTGGATGCAGATCAAATTGTAGGCACTCCGCAGGTCCAGCTTGGTAAAACAAAAAGGGCCCCTAGCGGTGCTTGGTGGCGATGGCATTGAGACCTCTATAGTCAATACACAGATGAAGACCCCCCTTTCTTGGCCACGAAGAAGAAACCAGCCCGCGCAGGGGAGATGGATGGGAGGATGAAACCCTGTTAGAGAACCTCCTGGATGTATGCATCCCTTGGTTTCAGCCACTGACAGGGGGTAGATGTGGCTGTGCTGAGGCGCAGAGTCTGTTAGCAGGTCGATGGTACAGTCTCAGGGGAGATGAGGAGGGAGACAAGTGGCACAAGTCTTGGACAAAACCTCCCGGAGATCCTGGTAAACCTCCAGGTCAAAAGAAGGGAAGGAGGCGACGGGAGTGCCGACGCTCCTGGAGGAGGTTATTCAGATGGGTGGCCATCGTGATGAGTGCATCCAATGAGAGAGTGTTATCTCGGCATGCCAGCTCCGACTGGACCTCCTCACCCAATCCACTTCTGAACAAGGTTCACTGGATGCTGCCACTGTACGAAAGGTGAGGGCGTACTGCGCAGCAGTCTGGTCTTCCTGCCATAGTTGGAGTAGCCACTCACCCCCTCTCTGCCCTCCGGTGGATGATCGAGAACTCATCTGAACAGAGCCATGAACCTTCCATAGGTATCCAGCTCCTCCTCTCCTCTCTCCCAGATGGTCGTATCCCATTCCAACACCCGGCCGGTCAACAGGGAAATAACCGTGGCAACCTTGGACCTCTCGGGGGTGGGGGTGGGGGCATTTGTACGAAGTCCCATTATATTTGTCTGACAGGGACAAATGGGCATCGCTGACCTGGGCAAACTGCTGAATTGGCTGGGGTTGGGGTGATGCCCCTTGGGGAAGATCTTGATGATGAAGAATGCTGAGGACCTCATCATTCGCCATCCCCAGTTGTGCCAGCTGATCGTGGTGTTGGCGAAGTTGGTCTCCCTGTTCGCCGATCATCTGGGAGATGTCTTGGTTGGCTGCTGCTTCCATTTTGTAAGGCAATATTCTGTAACATAGACGCAGGGAGTCAGGAAGAAAGTGAATTTAGTGGTTTAACCTCTTGAGACTAGCGGGCAGTATTTTCATTTTTGGAAAAATAACGTTCCCAAAGTAAACGGGCTATTTCTCAGGACAAGATGCTAGAATATACATATAATTGACAGCTTAGGATAGAAAACACTCTAAAGTTTCCAAAACTGTAAAAATATTGTCTGTGAGTATAACAGAACAGATATTGCAGGCGAAAGCCTGAGAAAAATCTAATCAGGAAGTGACTCTTATTTTGAAACCTTTTGCGTTCCTATGCCTCCCTATTGAGCATTGATGTGTCTACAGTCACAAGACATAGTTTCAGGCATTTATTTTGAAAAATGAGCGTGAACGACAACATTGCGTCAGTGGTCAGCTGGTGGCTATGGGACAAAAGGCCCGCCATGTTAAGCAATCACGAGCAGTCAGAACAAAGGCAGGCCGCGCGCTCAACCAGCGAGCAGCAGACGAAGACTTGTGGAAAAAGACACAAACCAAAGAGTTGTCCTGCATTCAATATTGAGTGTAAAAATGTGGCAAGATAAATCCCTTTTCAGCTCTGTGTAGGTAAGGGACACGTACTGTCACGAAGTCCATGCCTCTCCTTGTTCGGGCGGGGCTCGGAGGTCTACGTTGCCAGTCTTCTAGCCATCGCCGATCCATTTTTCATTTTCCATATGTCTTGTCTTGTTTTCCCACACACCTTGTTCTCATTTCCCTCATTATGTGTTGTGTATTTAACCCTCTGTTTCCCCCATGTCTTAATGTGGTATTGTTTATTCTGTTTCATTTCATGGGCACGTTAGTCTGTTGCGCTGCGTTATGTTAACTTTTATTGTTATTTCGTGTTTACTTTGCCGTGTGCTTTTGGTTCGCCTAAATAAAAAGCTCAGTTGGCTACCCAATATCTGCTCTCCTGCACCTGACTCCCTTACAGCCATTTATGCATACCTGACAGCCCATATAAAGTCTGTTATGACCGAGTATACTTTTTTAAAGAATGTCTTCAATTGGTATTACCAAAAAGAAATGTTAAATCTTTGGGAGCCATGCCATTCTAAAGAGGTTTATTCTACCTGTAAGATTTAAGGGAAGATTGTTCCATTAAATTAGATCTGTGTTCATGTTGTTGAGTAATGGGATAAAGTTATCTTTATATATTTGTTGTTTGTTGTTAAGCATCCTAAGTATTTCATATTTTTTTGTGGTCCACTTACAGGAATGCTGTAGATCATGAGATATTATTTGTATTTTTCCCATTTCATTTTTTTCCCACATTCATTTCATATCCTGAGATTTTAAGAGTATTCTGAAAATATTTTTTACAAGGGGGGCATTGATTTTTCAATTTCAGTATATCAGGAGATCGTCTGCAAATAAGGCTACCTGCCACCCCCCATAAAACATTTCTCAGATAATGTATTATTGGTGTATACTTTTGCTTTACAATATTTATATAATGTTTTTCCAAAATGTATTTGACGGCTTCCAAGGTTTGGACTGAAAAAGGCCATTCAAGACAGTCAAAAGTATTTTGACATCAACAGCTACTATTGATAAATCTACATCGTACTGTGTTATACTGACACATTTGTTTGTTAGTGTCTATTTTGAATAAACCCATGTTTGATTAATACGTGTGAAGTCTGGTAAGACTTTTGCCATTCTGTTGCTTATAAGTTTTGTTATTATTTTATTTTTGCAATTTATTACATTTATAGGTCTGTAATCTGCAGGGGACTCCAGGTTTTCCTGGTTTTAAATAGAACTGAGATTACTGTTTGATACATGGAACTAGGAAGCACTGAATTGAGTGACGTGTGTAGTCATTTAAGTAAATAGGTGCGCTACTCCCAGAATGCTGAGTAAAATTCTATGGGAAATATACCTGGTGCTTTTCTCTGCACTAATGTTTTAACGGTGTCTAACGGAACACATTTCCGTTTGTTGGCAATGTCAACTCTTGCTAGCTGGACCGGCAAAAGCTGCTGAGTACTAAACTCTAAACCAATCAAAACCCATGGACTATCCATGGTACTATCTCCGCTGATCACGTCAGCCAATCACGTTATCGGTACCTAAGGTTGTAGACAGCTGGTCTCCATCCGACAAATTGCTATCGTGATACCATCAATGCAAGCTGTAAAATAATTCCCAATTTAGAACGCAGCAAACTTAGTAACGTAGTTAGCTTGCTAGTTACCTAGCTAGTAATCTCTCGTTGAGAGATTCACATGTAATTGTCTAATTATGCAATTATGAGCAGCAGTAGTTCCTCATTTTGGGTTTTCTTTATTGATTATTTGGACGAATCAGGATTAGCTAGATCCTACAGATGTAACCTGTATAATCCTGGTGTAACTCCCTGTCAGAGAGATTAGAGGGCTAGGCAGGAGGCCCTGGGCCAGTAGGAGGTCAGGGGTGAGGGTTCTATTTCAAGCACACTCACTACCTCTATCCATCTCTTTCCAGATGCTACAGAGCCCGAATGGTCCAAGGCCCTCCAGAGCCTTCTGACCAACGACCTGAAATCTCTCCAGAGCACAAAGAAGTAAGCTGCACTCATAATAGTATACTTGATGCACCCTTTTAAATATTCTTCACTATAGGAGTCTGCCTGTGTGATCACATTGCATATTATCCAGGGCGTCTCGTTGGATTAGATTTAAAATACACTAGTTATGCTATTTTGGAAACACTTTTTCATAACGACAGTGACAAGTTTGACGTCGGATGACAATAGAATGTTCATTATGTCACTGCGACAACTGTTGATAGACGTAGTATAAACCAGCCTTTAGTCTTGAAATCTTTGGTGGTTTAGTACATGGCCTCACATGGGAATCCTTAAAGAGACAGATGGGGCTAAGGCTTAATAGGGTCTGAACGATGCTAAATGGGTGTACACAAAGAAGAGCTCTCCAGTAGGTTTACCAAACAATCCAAGGGCCATTTTCTCAAATGTGAGGATACAAGTTTATCAACTTTCAAAGCAGAATTACTTTCCCATTGTTCCTCAACTGTAGTGTATGATATCAAATGTTCTAGCTCTGAGTCTTTTATCCTATGTAAAAAACATCATTTCAAATTTAGCTAAATAAGACTGAATCGAGCCGGTCCATCACATATGTTGCACTAAGAGTTGATCAAAGTTGGTAGAATATTATAAAAATGATTCACAGCTGTAAAACCCAATATATGCTTGATCCGAAAATGTGGTCAGAAGCTTCTTATGTGGCGCAATTGCGGAGCCTCTGGAGGCACACAGAGGCCTAATTAAGCCCCGTACTGCATCGCCGTGCTCCTCTTAAATTTTGTAACAATGCAGAGTGCTCCTTAAAGCTCTGCATCGAAATGATTGGTTGACAGTAGGTGGGGGCGGTACGTTCTCTATAAACACAAACTCACTTCCTTGACAACTTCCTTCTCAGTAGCTCTGCTCTGCTCCGCTAAGCGCAAAATGTATGAACGCCCTGATGTCTGCTGCGGAGACTGCATTGCATAAATACAGCCACTTCAGACCGCTGATTAACCATGCTAAGCCTTTAAGGCTTCCACCAAGTATTAACTCTGGGATGTGAAGACCTACCCAATCAAGACATCTTCATTTTATTAATTAAAGTTAATTAAATGTTTCTTTAACTTTCTATCACTTTGAAAATGTGGAGTAAGATATGCAAATCTGTTGGAGGAAAATCTAATGTAATCCCTTTGTAGATTGAATTTTAAGGCAGCAAAATGTGAAGATTGTGCAAGGGATGTGCAGACTTTCACTCTTTTACTTTGTTGCCATGCATAAAGCTACCTTTTCATCTACAGTTTCCGCCAGCAATGGGTATCCTGGGGTAAAATAGACTTTATTACAATTACCACCAGTAAAGGGTTTCCTGGGGTAACATGTAATCTCTTGAATCACATGGAGCCCCAAAGTTTCACTCCTGCTATGTCCTCCCAACGTGAATGCAGGAACCTTGAATCGCATGGTGTTGCAACGAAGTATCACTCCCGCTACTTTCCCAAACATCCCAACCTTGAACCATCTGGATTTGCACCAAGGTATCACTCACACCACATTCCCCTGACTTAAACACAGCAACCTTGAATTGTGTGGAGTTTCCTCCAGCTGAAGTTTCAACTTAATGGTTTCCACCTCAGCAACTTGTCTTACATTTCTATTTTCATTCCCCTACATCACATTCACACCCAGCAGCATCCACCAGCTGCACACATATCAGTACAGAGATACTAGAGCTTATTAAACAAAGAGCTGGAGAGCTTATTAAACAGAGATAAGAGTCAAGGCAACATAACAGAAGAACAAATGCAATAACAGCTAATGCAAAGCAATTGATATTCTACATCTCAAGGCAATAACAGCAAGTTGAATGCAACTGATATATATATATATATATAATTGAATAGATTACAAAACAATTACACTTAGATCTATCTACTGAGCTATGTGGTTTCTGAGCTAGATTCACCTTCAATATCAGATTTTCACCTTCAGGACCTGTTTTTCCACTTTGTTGTCCTGCACAAAAAGTGTCTAATCAAAATCAAAGATCAGCGGCATATTGAGTTTGTCTTGTGGGAATGTAACAATAGAGACAACCTAGTTCTCTTTCATTTACAAATGTCATGACGTGGCTCTGAGACGTTGTTATGAGATATACTGTGGTAAAGTACTTTGCGGGATTTTTTTTTTACCTGAGCCTGCTAGCTAGCTAGAAAATTGTTGTATTGGTATAGCTAGCTGGCTAACTAGCTAGCTTATGCTGTTAATGATACCTATGCCAGAAAATAATCATAAATCATTTGTACTATGCAAATTGACGCAAGAAGACCAAACAGATTTAACAAAAACGTTGTAATTTCAAATCTTGATTACATTGGTACACCATTGCATACTGTATTTCTCTGTATTTATGAGTGGAAATACTTGGGGATAGATTTCCTAAAACAATTTTGAGCTGAATACTACAGATTTTACAGTTTTTTCTGTCCAAATATAATAATGCTCACAAAACATTGGGGATCTCAGCATCCTGAGTGGCGCAGTGGTCTAAGGCACTGCATTGCATTGCTAGCTGTGCCACTAGAAATCCTGGTTCTGTCGCAGGCGGCCGGGACCGGGAGACCCATGGGGCGGCACACAATTGGCCCAGCGTCGTCCAGGTTAGGGGAGGGTTTGACCGGCAGGGATTTTCTTGTCCCATCGTGCTCTAGCGACTCCTGAGGCGGGCTGGGTGCAATGCACACTGACACGGTCGCCAGGTGTTAACAATTAACTGTCACGTGTGCTCCCTCTTCGGCCTCTAGGTCACCAGGCTGCTCGCTTAGGCGCACACCTGTCACCAGTGTTACGTGCATAATGACACTCACCTGGACTCCATCACCTCCCTGATTACCTTCCCTATATGTGTCACTCCCTTTGGTTCCTTCCCCAGTCGTCACTGTTTCTGTTTCACGTCTGTGCGTTGTTCTTGTTTCTTGTTTTGTATTATGTTTAGTTTATTAATTAAATCACTCACTCCCTGAACTTGCTTCCCGACTCTCAGTGCACATTGTTACATTAACAAGCTAGTTAGATACCACATGTTATTGTCAAACTGTCAACAGTTGCTAGCAAGCAACAAGACATGCCAAATAATTGTCTAAAAACCACTTGAGAGAACATAAATCAGATTTGACACATCACATGGCCAGGAATCAGATTTGTATCTGACTTCAAACCACCTAAGAAGGTGGCTTGGAATATCTAATTCCATTTGCTTTTTGGCTGTTCAGACTACAGGAAAAAGAACAGATTTGAATCGGAAATGCAAATAAATAGGATTTGAGTCACTTCAAACTGCCAATGTGAACATGGCTTAAGAGCTTTCCACACCTGGAAAAGCAACATTTGCCCATTATTGTTTTCAAAATTCTTCAAGCTCTGTGAAATTGGTTGTTGATCATTGCTAGACAACCATTTTCAGCTCTTCCTATAGCTTTTCAAGTAGGTTTAAACTGTAACTCGGCCATTCAGGAACATTCCCTGTCTTCTTCGTATGCAACTCGAGGGTAGATTTGGTCTTGTGTTTTAGGTTATTGTTCTGCTGAAAGGTGAATTAAATCTCCCAGTGTCTGGTGGAAAGCAGCCCGAACCAGGTTTTTGTCTTGGATTTTTCCTGTGCTTAGCTCTATTCTGTTTCTATTTTATCCTGAAAAATTCTCCAGTCTTTAACGATTACAAGCATACCGGAAACATGATGCAGCCACCACTATGCTTGAAAATATGCTGAGTGGTACTCAGTAATGTGTTCTATTGGATTTGCCCCAAACATAACACTTTGTATTAAGGACAAAAACGTAATTAGGTTGCCACATTTTGTTTTGCTGTATTACATTAGTGCCTTGTTGCAAACAGGATGCATGTTTCGGGAATAATTGTATTCTGTACAGGTTTCCTTCTTTTAAATCTGTCAATTAGGTCAGTATAGTGGAGTAACCACAACGTTGCTGATCCATCCTCAGTTTTCTCCTTTCACAACCATTAAACTCTGTAACTGATTTAAAGTCATGGAAGGACGCCTGTATCTTTGTGGTGACTAGGTGTATTGATACATCATCCAAAGTGTAATTCATAAGTTCACCAATGCTCAAAGGGATATTCTATGTCTGCTTTTTTTGTTTGTACCCATCTACCAATAGGTGCCCTTCTTTGTGAGAAATTGGAACACTTCCCTGGTCTTTGTGGTTGAATCTGTGTTTGAAATTCACTGCTTGGCTGAGGGACCTTACAGATAATTGTATGTGTGGGGTACAGAGATGAGGTAGTCATTAAAAAATCATGTTAAATACAAATTTTGCACACAAGTCACAACTTATTACATGACTTGTGAAGCAAATGTCTACTCAGTCTTGGTTACATACACGTGTTTAGCAGATGTTATTGTGGGTGTAGTGAAATGCTTGTGATTCTAGCTCCGACGGCGCAGTAATATCTAACAAGTAATATCTAACAATTTCACAACATATACCGAATACACACAAATCTAAGTAAAGGAATGTAATTAAGAATATAAAAATATATGGACGAGCAATGTCAGAGCGGCATAGACTAAGATACAGTGGAATAGTATAGAATACAGTATATACATATGAGATGAGTAATGCAAGATATGTAAACATTATTAAAGTGACTAGCGTTCCGTTTATTAAAGTGGCCAGTGATTTCAAGTCTATGAATATAGGCAGAAGCCTATATGTGCTAGTGATGGCAGTTTAACAGTCTGATGGCCTTGAGATAGGAGCTGTTTTTCAGTCTATCAGTCCCAGCTTTGATGCAGTTGTACTGACCTCGCCTTCTGGGCGATAGTGGGGTGAACAGGCAGTAGCTTGGGTGGTTGTTGTCCTTGATGATCTTTTAGGCCTTCATGTGACATCGGGTGCTGTAGGTGTCCTGGAGGGCAGGTAGTTTGCCCCCGGTGATGTGTTGAACAGACCGCATCACCCTCTAAAGAGCCCTGTGGTTGCATGCGGTGCAGTTGCCGTAACAAGCGGTGATACAGCCCGAAAATATGCTCTTAATTGTGCATCTGTAAAAGTTTGTGAGGGTTTTAGGTGCCAAGCCAAATTTCTTCATCCTCCTGAGGTTGAAGAGGCTCTGTTGCACCCTCTTCACCACACTGTCTGTGTGGGTGGACCATTTCAGTTTGTCAGTGATGTGTACACCGAGGAACTTGAAGCTTCCCACCTTCTACACTGTGGTCCCGTTGATGTGGATATGGGGATGCGTCCTCTGCTCTTTCCTGAAGTCCACGATCATCTCCTTTGTTTTGTTGACGTTGATTGAGAGGTTATTTTCCTGGCACTACACTCCCAAAGTCCTAACCTCCTCCCTGTAGACTGTCTCATCATTGTTGGTAATCAAGACTACTACTGTTGGATCATCTGCACACTTGATGATTGAGTTGGAGGCGTGCTTGGCCACACAGTCTTGGGTGAGCAGGGAGTACAGGAGGGAGCTGAGCACGCACCCTTGTGGGGCCCCAGTGTTGAGGATCAGCGAAGTGAAGGTGTTGTTTTATACATTCACCACCTGGGGGCGGCCCGTCAGGAATTTCAGGACCCAGTTTCACAGAGCGGGATTCAGACACAGGGCCTCGAGCTTGGTGATGAGCTTGGAGGGTACTATGGTGTTTAATGCTGAGCTAGAGTCAATGAACAGCATTCTTACATAGGTATTCCTCTTGTCCAGATGGGATAGGGCAGTGCGCAGCCTGATGATTGCATCATCTGTGGATCTATTGGGGCGGTAAGCAAATTGAAGTGGGTCTAGGGTGACAGGCATGTTAGAGGTGATATGATCCTTGACTAGTCTCTCAAAGCACTTCATGATGACAGAAGTGAGTGCTACAGGGCGGCAGTCATTTAGTTCAGTTAACTTTGCTTTCTTGGGAACAGAACAAATGGATGTCATCTTGAAGCATGTGGGGACAACAGACTAGGATAGGGAAAATTGAATATGTCCGTAAACATACCAGCTAGCTGGTCTGCACATTCTCTGAGGACGCGGCTAGGGATGCTGACTGGGCCGGCAGCCTTGCGAGGGTTAACATGTCTTACTCACGTCGGCCACGGAGAAGGAGAGCCCACAGTCCTTGGTAGCGGGCCGCTTCGCTTGCGCTGTGTTATCCTCAAAGAGTGCAAAGAAGGTGTTTAGCTTATCCGGAAGCAAGACGTGGCTGGTTTTCCTTTTGTAGTCCATGATTGTCTGTAGACCCTGCCACATGCATCTTGCCATGGTTAAATGTGAAGGTTCGTGCTTTCAGTTTTGTGCAAATTCTGCCATCTATCCACGGTTTCTGGTTAGGGTAGGTTTTAATAGTCACAGTGGGAACAACATCTCCTATACACTTCCTGATAATCTCAGTCACCGAGTCAGTATACAGTGGGGAGAACAAGTATTTGATACACTGCCAATTTTGCAGGTTTTCCTACTTACAAAGCATGTAGAGGTCTGTAATTTTCAACTGTGAGAGACGGAATCTAAAACAAAAATCCAGAAAATCACATTGTATAATTTTTAAGTAATTAATTTGCATGACATAAGTATTTGATCACCTACCAACCAGTAAGAATTCTGGCTCTCACAGACCTGTTCGTTTTTCTTTAAGAAGCCCACCTGTTCTCCACTCATTACCTGTATTAACTGCACCTGTTTGAACTCGTTACCTGTATAAAAGACATCTCGTAAAAATCCAAATAACTTCACAGATCTTCATTGTAAAGGGTTTAAACACTGTTTCCTATGCTTGTTCAATGAACCATAAAAAAAATAATGAACATGCACCTGTGGAACGGTCGTTAAGACAATAACAGCTTACAGACTGTAGGAAATTACGGTCACAGTTATGAAAACTTAGGACACTAAAGAGGCCTTTCTACTGACTCTGTAAAACACCAAAAGAAAGATTCCCAGGGTCCCTGCTCATCTGTGTGAACGTGCCTTAGGCATGCTGCAAGGAGGCAGGAGGACTGCAGATGTGGTCAGGGCAATGAATTGCAATGGCCATTCGGTGACAAGCCTAAGACAGCGCTACGGAAAACTGATCGTCCTTGCAGTGGCAGACCACGTGTAACAACACCTGCTCAGGATTGGTACATCCGAACATCACACCTGAGGGACAGGTACAGGATGGCAACAACAACTGCCCGAGTTACACCTGGAATGCACAATCCCTCCATCAGTGCTCAGACTGTCCACAATAGGCTGAGAGAGGCTGGACTGAGGGCTTGTAGGCCTGTTTTAAGGCAGGTCCTCATCAGACATCACCGGCAACAACGTTGACTATGGGCACAAACCCACCGTCACCAGACCAGACAGGACTGGCAAAAGTGCTCTTCACTTACGAGTCATGGTTTTGTCTCACCAGTGATGATGGTCAGATTTGCGTTTATCGTCGAAGGAATGCGTTTTACACCGAGGCCTGTAGTCTGGAGAGGGATCGATTTGGAGGTGGAGGGCCGTCATGGTCTGGGGCGGTGTGTCACAGCATCATCGGACTGAACTTGTTGTCATTGCAGGCAATGCGTTACAGGGAAGACATCCTCCTCCCTCATGTGGTACCCTTCCTGCAGGCTCATCCTGACATGATCCTCCAGCATGACAATGTCACCAGCCATACTGCTCGTTCTGTGCGTGAATTCCTGCAAGACAGGAATGTCAGTGTTCTGCCATGGCCAGCGAAGAGCTCGGATCTCAATCCCATTGAGCATGTCTGGGACCTGTTGGATCGGAGCGTGAGTGCTAGGGCCATTCCCCCCAGAAATGTCTGGGAACTTGCAGGTGCCTTGGTGGAAGAGTGGGGTAACATCTCACAGCAAGAACTGGGAAATCTGGTGCAGTCCACGAGGAGGAGATGCACTGCCGTACTTAATGCAGCTGGTGGCCACACCAGATGCTGACTGTTACTTTTCGTTTTGACCCCCCCTTTGTTCAGGGACACATGACGTTTCTTTTTTTTGCCGAGTTTACATCTGTTGAAGAGCTCTTCTTTGTCTACACCCATTCAGCATTGTTCACACCCTCTTAAGCCTTAGCCCCACCCACCTCTTTAAGGATTCACATGTGAGGCCATGTGCTAAACAATGTGAGTAAGGTAGTGTAGTTACATCCATAATCACCCCCAGTCACACCTGGCTAACTTTATGGTTCATGTAATCATCTGGCGAAGTGGAGTCTTTTGTTTAGAGATGCAGCTAGCTAGCTAGCTAGATAAAGAATTAACCATGATCACAACCATACAGTATTAGTACTAGAAATACATACGGATTGTCATAGCTAGTCACCATCAATTAAATGCTGTAGTATAAATCTGCAGGTAGCTAAAGCTAACCAACTAGGTTAATTGTTAGATAGCTAGCTAACATTAGGCTTTAACTAGCAATTCAAAAGGATTTTTGAGATATAAATAATATTACTACACAGATCATCACGTAAAGTTAGCTAGCGAGCCAGGAAACTAGCGTTAGCTAACAGTACGGTTTAACTTGCAATGAAAATGACAATCTGACAAAATTAGAAACATACAATATCTGAAAATGTAGCTAGACACTTACCCGTATTCATGGATGAATGCTTCATGGCAGACTGGAACCCCTTTAACTCAATAAAACATCCCTTCTCTGTCATGGATGCAATCAAATGCCAGAATTTTCTCCTCTCATACTCTGTTTCCAACGGGCATTACACTGATTTCTAAACTAAGTCAACTTCTTCCGTGACAATAACACTGTTGATCGCCGTTTTTCCCCCGTCACTGTCATCAGAATACAATGTCTGGTTCAATGAAAATGTTTTTACCTAAGTCAGGGATGTTCTCATCGTCGTATTCATTTTCAGAGTCAGCATGGCACGATCGTCATCCAGAAAGTAATCCATCACAACTTTTCCCCACTGGTCTTTGTCGATAGCGCCTGCTAAATTCAGGGCAGCAATCTTGTTGAGAGCAGTAGCAACACCTTTCCAGTTCTCTATGGCTACTATATCTTCAAAAGATCCACAGTAGCAATGAATATCTACACTGAGCAGCTCACGTTATAGACAGAAGCATGCTACATGGCAGACCAATCTGAACTCATCTCTCGACAAGTCCAGCTCATCCGTTATCTCAGCCAATCATGGCTTGCAGAAAGGTTCCTGCCTTTTTTTTTCTTTTTTCTTTTTCTGTGGCTACACCAACTAGGCTCGTAATTTAACAATGTTATATGTATTTACAGATGGCTTACACGTTTGTTATTAATGCACATGAACTTTCACATGTTCCAGAAGCCATTTCTGCCCAAAATCCCATTTTGAAGAAATGTTCAAATGCCTCTCCTGTGAAGTAGTGATTTGCAACATTTGCCTAGCTTCCTGAATCAGATAACAAATATCAATGACTTAAACACCTCAAACCAACAATAAATTGAGGATATTCATACAAATACTGAAAGCATTTGATGAGAAAACAAAAAGGTGTGCAACATGAAAATATGGTCTCATTTACCTTGTGTAATTTATTGATGGTCCCTTACTAGCCTCTGAGATAGGCTATCCATGTCAAACCAACTTTGCAACAGTCACACATCAGCAGCCGCAAGCTAATTGGCTAAATAATTTGGCTAAGTCTTCTCACCTGTAAACACACACGAGACACCCAAATCAAACCACCTCCCAAAACCGACTTGTTTGAATTAAGTCATGGCCTTTAGCATTTCTTAATGAACAAAATCTAACACGAGGCCAAATCAAGACGTGCAGTCTTTAATAGTGCAGAAGTGCAACCTTTAATAGTGCAGCTCTTCAATGTATTACGTGACTCGTTTCAGGAAATTAGGCGCATGTCGCAAGTCAGGAGAGGCATTTGAATGTCAACATAATTCAAAAAATCTAAATGTTTTTTTCTTTGCAGAAATCCCTTCTGAAAGATGTGAACTTTCATGTGCCTTAATAACAAACTTGGACTACCTTTCTGTAAGTTGTTCTCCACAAGACGAACAGTTTCAGAAAACATCAGTTCAGAGAACTGGACTAACTGGGTAGCAGCCATGTCACAGCCTACTTGAGGGACCATTGGCTATCTTATGCAAAATTGTGGGCCAATTTGTGATGATCCTTGTTTAATAATAACAGTGAAATGAAAAACAAGGCAGAGAGGTTGGTACTCTTTGTAGCAATACATTGAAGCTAATCTGTACTGTCTGATGTAGTGTAACCAAGAGAGGCAGTTAGACAACCACCCCCCACCATTAAAACATATATATTTTTTGCAGATTTTTCCTTACTCTTAAATATCAATATCTGCAAGGGCAAGCTAATCGTAGCGTGGACGAGCTTCTGCAACTGCTGTGCGGAGATGTACAGAAGTACTACAGGTAATATAATTTGACTGTTCTCTATGGCCTCCTCCTACTATTGTCTTTAATATATTCATCATCCTACCCTGCAGAAATTAGCCAAATATGGGTGTACTTTGATGGAAGTTGAGTTGTGGGATTGTCCTCTTCTTTTCAATTTTCACCTAAAATGACATACCAAAATCGAACTGCCTGTAGCTCAGGACCTGAAACAAGGAAATGCATATTCTTGATACCATTTGAAGGGAAACACTGAAGTTTGTGGACATGTGAAATTAATGTAGGAGAATATAACATATTAGATCTGGTAAAATATATTTTATTTTGTACCATCATCTTTGAAATGCAAGAGAAAGGCCATAATGTATTATTCCAGGTTAGGCACACTTTAGATTTTGGCCAATAGATGACAGCAGTGTATGTGCAAGGTTTTAGACTGATCCAATGAACCATTGTGTTTCTGTTCAAAATGTTGTATCAAGACTGCCCAAATGTGTCTAAATGGTTTATTAATACATTTTCAAGTTCATAACTGTGCACTCTCCTCAAACAATAGCATGGTGTTATTTCACTGTAATAGCTACTGTAAATTGGACAGTGTAGTTAGATTTACAAGAATTTAAGCTTTCTGCCCATATCAGATATGTCTATGTCCTGTGAAATGTTCTTGTTACTTACAACTTCATGCTAATCACAGTAGCCTACGTTAGCTCACCCATCCCACAGTTGTAACAATCATTCTATTATCAAGAAGCTTTTTTCACCTGAAGTCCAAATATTTGGTCTAATGTACATGTAGTTGAGATGAATGTTTTCAGCATCATTGCCTTGAATAGGCATTTCTTATTCCAATTCACCTCCTTCAGAGCGAAAATAAGCTGTCCCCGAATTAACTTCCTGCACGCTAAAAGAAGAACCCACTAGTTTTTACAATCGAAATTCAAAACTGCTGGTGAGGAAAATAATAGCGAGGGAAGGGTAGTAATGGAACCGTGGCAGGGCACTTTGTCGACACCCATCAGGGAGAAATGATTACCTCTATTAAACAACCTTTCACACCTTACCACAGGCACCCGCATACACACACACACGAAAACATGGTATTAAATTAATCTAAGATGCTGCTGAAAAGCCTTGTTGCAGACCAGATACACTGGAATACTTGTAAAGTATGATTGAATGAGAATATGCAGTTTTCAGGGTGTATGCATTATTCATTATCCAAACGTATAGGCACAGAAGCTGGAGATCACTGTGAGTGGATATTTACCTTCTTTCAGTGGCCTATGCAGTATCCCCTTTCAGTAAACACGTGCTTTTTTCAACTAATGAGCCCAACCTTACAGAGAGAAAACATTGTGAAAAGAGATGGCATTTGGCATTACATCTGCTGAATTTGTGCATTGATATACTGTGGGACATACAGCATTCTAAACTGAATTCCATATGTATGTCCCAAATGGCACCCTATTCCCTGCATAGTGCACAACTTTTCACTAGACTTTGTTCAAAAGTAGTGCACTACATAGGGAATAGGGTGCTATTTGGCACACATTTAAGTATGCAGCTTGGATCAATTCATATCACTGGCCCTTGAGGCTTTACATGTAATCAGGTCATCCAATGGCAGAATCCAATATGGAATACGCACTCCTTAACATTCACATAGCATCATTCAAATCTATGGCCAGGGAGACAGGCAATGGCAGAATGCTATTAAAGGGCATACTGTAGCATATCCCTAGGATATACCTATGCTCTTATGATTAATGCCATTGTAATGCATGTTAATGTTTCTCACGCTCTTCACATTCAACAGAAGTCTGTGACATAGTCATTAGCAGTGTATTTCAAGGTCACTGACTTTTTTTGCATAGCCTCCTAAAGCGGTATATTGCATTAAAAGGGTCATTGTTGAATTAAGGCTGTCTAATACAGAGCCTTCAGAAAGTATTCACACCCCTTGACCTTTTCAACATTTTGTTGTGTTACAGCCTGAATTTAAAATGGATTAAATAGATGTTTGTTCTCACCCATCTACACACAACACACCTTAATGACAAAGTGACAACATGTTTTGAGAAATGTTTGCACATTTATTGGAAATTAAATATCTCAAAACACATAAGTATTCACAGCCCTGAGTCAATACTAGAAGCTCATTTGGCAGAGATTACAGCTCCGAGTCTTTCTGGGTAAGTCTCTAATCTCTTTCCACACCTGGATTGTGCAACATTTGCCAATAATTATTTTCAAAATTATTCAAGCTCTGTCAAATTGATCATTGATCATTGCTAGACAACCATTTTCAGGTCTTTATATAGATTCCCAAGTAGATTTCAGTCAAAACTGTAACTCGCCCACTCAGGAACATTCAATGTTTTCTTGGTAGGCAACTCCAGTGTAGATTTGGCCCTGTTTTAGGTTATTGTGAATTCATCTCCCAGTGTCTAATGGAAAGTAGACTGAACCAGGTTTTCCTCTAGGTTTTTGCCTGTTCTTAGCTCCATTCCGTTTATTTTTTATCCTCAAAAACTCCCGGTCCTTAACGATTACAAGTATACCCATAAAGTAATGCAGCCACCATTATGCTTGAAAATATGGAGAGTGGTATTCAGTAATGTGTTGTATTGGATTCGCCCCAAACATAACACTTTGTATTCAGGGCTAAGAGTTAATTGCTTTGCTACATTTTTTGCAGTATTACTTTAGTGCCTTGTTGAACAGGACGCATGTTTTGGAATAGTTGTATTTTGTACATGCTTCCTTTTTACTCTATCTTTGTAGTGACTGGGTGTATTGATACACAATCCAAAGTGTAATTAATAACTTCACCACGCTCAAAGGAATATTCGATGTCTGCTTTTTTTACCGATCTACTGTACCAATAGGTGCCCTTCTTTGATAGGTATTGGAAAACCTTCCTGGTCTTTGTGGTTGAATCTGCATTTGAAACTCACTGCTCGACTGAGGAACCTTACAGACAATTGTACGTGTGGGGAACAGAGATGAGGCAGTCATTCAAAAATCATGTTAAACATTACTATTGCACAGTCCATACAATTTATTATGTGACTTGTTAAACACATTGTTACTCATTAACTTATTAGGCTTGCCATAACAAATGAATACTGAATACTTGTTTTTGAATACTTATTCACTCAGAATATTTCAGATTTCCATTTTTTATTAACTTGTAAAAATAAATAAAAATCCACATTGACATTATGGGGTAATGCATGTAGGCCAGTGACAAAACATCTCAATGTAATCCATTTTAAATTCAGGCTGTAACACAACAAAATGTGGGTAAAAATCAAGGAGTGGGACTACTTTCTTGAAGGCACTGCATAGGTGACATATAACCAATACATCTTCATAGGTGACATATGCCAACATGAAGGAAACGGCAACATAAAGTGTCTTAATATGTCGTTGGGCCACCACTAATCGCCAGAACAGCCTCAATGCATCTTGGCATATGTTCTACAAGTCTGGAATCATATGTTCTACAAGTCTGGAATGTGGAAATACACCATTCTTCCACGAGAAATTCCATCATTTGGTGTTTTGTTGATTGTGGTGGAAAACGCTGTCACAGACGGTACTCCAGAGTCTCCCATAAGTGTTCAATTGGGTTGAGATCGGGTGACTGAGACACACACACACACCATTTGAGACCCCTCTTTCAAAGTCACTGAGCTCTAATCTTCTAGCCATGGTAGTCATAATAATGGGCAACTGGGAATTGTTATACATGACCCTGAGCATGATGGGATGTTAATTGCTTAATATTCTCAGGAACCGCACCTGTGTGCTAGCACCTGCTTTCAATATACTTTGTATACCTCATTTACTCAAGTGTTTCCTATTTGAATAATTAAGGTTTTGTACAGCCTGATTTGTTTTTGGGGGTATCTAGATAGGGAGTATCCATTCTGCCTTCCAGCACTGAACAAGCCATGGGCATACGGTTATATAAACACTGTCTCCTGATAATTGGCATGGTAATGGTTGATAAACTGTCCCTCTCTCCCTCTCGCCCACCCCTCTCTGTTTCCTTCTTTCTCCCTATCTCTCTCTCTCTCTCTCCCTTCAGTGGGGTAACTATTAAAACAGCAGGAGTAGATGAAAAGAGCCGGCTGGGGGTCAGAGAGAGGAGTGGCCTATCTGTCAATGCCACGAAGGCCGTGTGCATGACATGCCAATAGCCTAGCCCACCAGGCTCCTTTCACAATGTCCCATACCTGGGAGACTGAGAGCAGTGTTGGGGCCCTGCAAGAAATATAGAAAGTTAATTTGTTATTCTACAACTACAGAGTATCAGTCATATGGGCAGCCCATGTCACTGGTCCAACTCTCTGTGAGGTATTCACTGTGGTGTAAAAAACAATTGACGTTCTCTCTGTGTGTGTGTGTGTGTGTGTGTGTGTGTGTGTGTGTGTGTGTGTGTGTGTGTGTGTGTGTGTGTGTGTGTGTGTGTGTGTGTGTGTGTGTTGCACATTGCACTCTGACCATAAAATTGCATTAGGAAATAGAGATGGATGTCCAAGTACAATATTAACCTCAGTGGAAAAGCATCAGAAACCTGTGTCTTTCTTCCCTCAAGACACTGTTCCGACAAGGATTCTGTTACATAACCAGGTAGTTCACTGAAATCGTAAATGCTTCTCTTTTCAATTTCAAATCCTACCGGAATAAAGTTTGTCTCTTTCGTAGATCATTCAAATCAACAAACATATACAGTGTGTATCCGCAAACTGCCATAAAACTGTTACGGCAAACCTTACAGAAGCTGGGGTCACACCATATCGAAAATATTCTATGGAGCGATATCCATCTAGAATTGTATACATTTTGTATTGATTGGCAGCATGACTACGAGAGAGTTAACTACCTTTCCATAACCTCTCCAATATCCCTAGTCTCTTCACCCTCTCTATCCATACCAGAATATCCATCTCATCGATCTGTCTCAGCCTGCAGAAGGACACGCTCATTTCACAGGTCAATTCATTTTAATTACCCAGCATCTCAATAGCCCATCATTGGGGTGGAGTGGTGTGTGTGTATGTGTGGTGGGAAGGAGAACTTAATTAACCTTAAAGTTCTGAGACGCATATTCACCCAGGCCACGAGTCAAGACATTTTAAATGTCATTTGACAAGACACGGCAAATCTACGGGGTTTGAGATGACAGACTGAAACATGATAGTTGTCTGAAGCTTCACGTGCCTCCTTAACTTTTACTTTTAGTCTAGCCTATCTGTACCTTTTTGTCGACAACCTCAATGAATTGTAGCTCTACCTGTTCTTGCAGCTATTCGTGTCTGTTGTCATCCCCACCCTCATCCGTTTGCTTAAATGTAGTGGTTTTGTACTTGAGAACACTTGACCGTAACCAATGCTACCAATTGCAATCTCTAAGCATTGTGTACCACTTGCGGAAAAAGAACACCATGTTGCTACGCTATCTTCAATTGAGCCAAACCATTTGTCGTCACGAGAGTGTGGAGATTATTCGATCGAAGGCTATATTGGCAGAAAAAAAGGTTCTCGATGGAGGTGGGCCAGACAAAGATCGTTCCGGTCAAAAGCCCAGCAAAGACCAGCTAAAGTAGCTCGTTTCTGCACGAACACACCCCACGTTCCAGATCACCGTCCCCTGCCTCAGCTCATTATCCACCTGCTCTCTGCGTTGAAGGTAATTTGGCACCAACTGATTTAGATTAATGCTGAGCCCTGTGCGCAACAGCTGCTGCCAGCCAACCACTTTTTGTTGCTACCCTAGAGCGGCTGTAGCCTGTTACATTGCATTCCAATGAAGGCCATAGTACTTATTCAACATTTACTGTGCAACACTGCGATTGTTACAGCTGATGGAGGACTCATCTCTGATGCTTACTAATAAGGGCAACAGCGAACGCCCAAAGCATACCATCACCATTTTTGTTTACTTTGAACATTTTGGGGTATGGCTTGGTTTGTAGTGCGCCTCCCGATTTCTTCCAATTCACAGAACTTAAATGAAGTGTCAGAAACAATTTTAAAGAGCACCCGCACGTCTGAGTTATCTTGTGACAGGTGCATGGGAACAATGCGATAATAAAACTCCCAGACTGCTCTAGCTAGTATAATTTATTTTATTCAATGTTGTCCTTTTGGCCTTCGTCAGAGCATTTTTTCAGACGTCATATACACTGATGATAGTTAAAGTGGACAAAGCGGTGTTAGCAACTGAAATATGAACTAGATCAAATGCAAATACTGGCTGAGAGAACTTCATTGGCCTACAATTCAGTTATTTTCCGCCTTTAAAACCAAGGCGAGACCCAGATGCAGACACGTGAGGCAGATGGTTTGAGTCTTTGATATTTATTATAATCCAAAAGGGTGGCAAGAGAATGGTCGTGGACAGGCAAAAGGTCAAAACCAGTTCTGAGTCCAGGATGTACATTATGGCAGGCAGACTCAAGGCTAGGGCAGGCAGAAGGGTTAGGCAGGTGGGTACAGAGTCCAGAAAACAGGCAAGGCTCAAAACCGGCAAAGAGAGACAGGAAATACAGGGATAAATACACCGGGGAAAATAAGCAACACCTGGAGGGGGTGGAGACATTCACAAGGACAGGTGAAACAGATCAGGGCGTGACACCAAGAGTGAATTGACTCACCGGTGCGTCAATCTAAGTAACATAATAAAAAAATCCCCATCAAAATCTGTCAGTTTAAGCTAGAGATATCTGTTTTTGCATTGGGTTGTATCTCAATCCTCCACAGCCACTGATGTCGTACCTCTGCTTCATCAGGTGGCAGAGCTAGAGCGGTGTTTGTCAGACCATGAGACATCCCAAAAATCGGTTTTCTCACAAAAATGTGTGTATGGTTGACCTACAAACTAATGTAAAAAAGGGGAGATTCTCACGGATACGATGGTTTTCTCCGTTTTGCTCTTCGACTCCCACAACTGTCACAGGACTCGCTGGAAGGTAACCGGTACCGGTTGTAAAAAATGAATTGAAGTATGAAGATAGTTTTGTGCCTACCCCAAAAATTGGTAAAAAATATATATATATACAGTATATTTCCTGATCTTTCTTATATTTCATAGATATAGGACACACTTCAAAACCTTGTTTCTTATCATTTATTTTTGGACTGTCTTTTTTGCCTTTCATTAATGTGTTATTCAATTTGTTTCTCTGGGCTATAGTAGGTAAGGCCATATTCAATATTTGTGACTTGTTTCAGGAAACTAGGAGTATGTCGCACATCACTACTTCACAGGAGCGGCATTTGAACTTAAACGTCTCTTTTTTTTTATCAAAATGTGTTTTTTTTGGGCAGAAATGCCTTCTGGAACATGTGAACTTTCATGTGCCTTAGTAACAAACTTGTATTCCATCCACGAGCCTAGTTGGTTTAGCCACAGAAAAATGGAGGAACCTTCCAGCAAGCCGATTGGCTGAGATAATGGCTGGGCTGGACATGCCGGTAGATGAGTTTTGATTGGTCTGCCATGTAGAATGCTTTTGTCTATAACGTGAGCTGTTGAGTATGTGTTGACAGTCCTTTCTACCACACTGTTTTGGAAAGATATAACGTTAGTCATCGAGAACTACAAAAGTTTTGCTTTTCTCAACGACGTTGCAGGAGCTATCGACAGACAGAAAAAGTGATGGGCTACTTTCTGCACACGCCACAGTCAGTATGAACTGGAGTGACTTGACACAACGCTGGCCAAACAAAATGTAGCTACAAACAAAACAGAGTTACATGGTTCCTGTCTGCTGTGAAGTGTTCATCCATGTATACGCATAAGAGTCTAGCTACATTTTCCGATATACGTTTCTAATTTTGTCATAGTTGTTTTTATTGCAAGTTAGCTAGCAAATGTTAGCTTGCTGGCTCGCTAGCTAACGTTACGTGTATGATCTGTATGGTAATATTATTTGAATCAGAAATCAATTTGCATTGCTAGTTATAGCCTAATGTTAGCTAGCTAACATTGAACCGAGTTTGTTAGCTTTAGGTACCTGCAGATTCATGCTACAGCTATGACAATGTTTGTATTGGTAGTAGTATGAGTCAGGATTATGCCGGTTCATTGTTTAACTAGCTAGCTACGTCTAAACAAAGACTCCACTTTGGCCGGATTATTACATTACCCATCAAATTAGCCAGGTGTGTCTGGGGGTGATTATTGCCATTTATTGTATTTCAAGAACAAGTGTACATGTCTAGAAAATAGTGATCCATCCACTTAACTAGATGGGGCTGGGGGGTGGTTAGAGAATTTCCTTCACATTTACCCATCAATTTAGGCAAGTGTGTCGGGAAAGCATAATTTAATATTAATTCAATATTGACAAAATATTTTAATCTCGACACTTTCTGTTTTTGATGTTGATACCACTTCACTGTACCATTTACACTTTCTGTATCCTGTGCATATGACAAATAAACCTAGATTTTATTTGATTTACGTAGCTTGTTTACCACATGGCCTCACATGTGAATCCTAAAATAGATGGGTGGGGCTAAGGCTTACGAGGGTGTGAACGATGCTGGAAGGATGTCGATAAATAATAGTTCCCCAGTAGGTGTACCAAAATATTCAAGGACCTTTTTCTCAAAAGTGAGGTTACAAGTTTATCAACTTTCAAAGCAGAATTACTTTCCCATTGTTCTTCAACTGCAGTGTATGATATACTATTTTGTAGCTCAGAGTCTCTACTTTTATCCAATGTAAAAAACACCATTTCTAATTTTCCTACATACATTTTTTTATACATAAAGGGGACCTGAAATTCAAAATCAACTAGCTAAAAGATCCATAGTATGACCATCTTAAATCAATTCCATATGTCAGTCAAAAACTTAGCATAACAAACAAGGTTTTGAAGTGTTTGTCCTTTGTCTATGAGATATAAGAAAGCTCAGGAAATATTTATATATTTTTTGTTACACATATTTAACGGCCCGTCTGGAAGTCTAGGATCAGGTTGCAGATGGAGGTGTTTAGTCCCTGGGTCCTTAACTTGGTGATGAGCTTTGAGGGCACTATGGTATTGAACACTGAGCTGTAGTCAATGAATAGCGTTCTCAGGTGTTCCTTTTGTCTAGGTGGGAAAGGGCAGTGTGGAGTGCGATAGTGACTGCATCATCTGTGGATCTGTTGGGGCAGTATGCAAATTGGAGTTGGTCTAGTTAGGGTTTCTGGGATGATGGTGTTGATGTGAGCCATGACCAGCCTTTCAAAGCACTTCATGGCTTCAGACGTGAGTGCTTCGGTCGGTAATCATTTAGGCAGGTTACCTTAGTGTTCTTGGCACAGGGACTATGGTGGTCTGCTTAAAACATGTTGGTATTATAGACTCGGACAGGGAGAGTTGAAAATGTCAGTAAAGACACTTACTAGTAGGTCAGCGCATGCTCACAGTACACGTCCTGGTAATCCCTCTGACCCTGTGGCCTTGTGAATGTTTACCTGTCTCTCTAAAGGTCTTACTCTCATCAGCTGCAGAGAGCATGATCACACAGTCGTCCGGTACAGCTGGTGCTCTCATGTTTCAGTGTCATTTGCCTTGAAGCGAACATAGAAGTAGTTTAGTTCGTCCGGTATGCTCCTGTCACTGGGCAGCTCTCGTATGTGCTTCCCTTTGTAGTCTGTAATGGTTTGCAGGCCCTGCCACATCCAATGAGCGTCCGAGCAGTTGTGGTACGACTCAATCTTACTCATCTATTGACGCTTTGCCTGTTTGATGGAGCGTCGGAGGGCATAGTGGGATTTCTTATAAACTTCCACGTTACGTACTGTCACAATGGGGACAATGTCATCAATGCACTTATTTATGAAGCCTTATTTATGATGTGGTGTACTCCTCAATGCCATTGTAGGAATCCCGGAACATATTACAGCCTGTGCTAGCAAAACAGTCCTGTAGCTGCTTAGCATCTGCTTTATCTGACCACTTTTTAATTGATCTAGTCACTGGTACTTCCAGCTTAAATATTTGTTTTTAAGCAGGAATCAGGATGATGGAATTATGGTCAGATTTGCTAAATTGAGGGAGAGGGAGAGCTTTGTATGCATCTCTGTGTATGGAGTATAGGTGGTCCAGAGTTCTTCATGAAAATCGCAAATGAAATAAATATATTGGCTCTCAAGCTTAGCCTTTTGTTAACAACACTGTCATCTCAGATTTTCAAAATATGCTTTTCAACCATAGCAAAACAAGCATTTGTGTAAGAGTATTGATAGCTAGCATAGCATTAAGCCTAGCATTCAGCAGGCAACATTTTCACAAAAACAAGAAAAGCATTCAAATAAAATCATTTACCTTTGAAGAACTTCGGATGTTTTCAATGAGGAGACTCTCAGTTAGATAGCAAATGTTCAGTTTTTCCCAAAATATTATTTGTGTAGGAGAAATCGCTCCATTTTGTTCATCACGTTTGGCTGAGAAAAAAAATAACGAAAATTCAGTCATTAAAACGTGAACTTTTTTCCAAATTAACTCCATAATATCGACAGAAACATGGGAAACGTTATTTAGAATCAATCCTCAAGGTGTTTTTCACATATCTATTCGATGATAAGTCACTCGTGGCAGTTTAGTTTCTCCTCTCTTCAAAATGGAAACATGCACGCACCTGGAGATTACGCAATAGTTTCGACGGAGGACACCGAGCGGACACCTGGTAAATGTACTCTCTTATGGTCAATCTTCCAATGATATGCCTACAAATACGTCACAATGCTGCAGACACCTTGGGGAAACGACAGAAAGTGTAGGCCCATTCCTTGCGCATTCACAGCCATTTAAGGAGACATTGGAACAAAGCGCCTCCAAAATCTGGGGCATTTCCTGTTTGAAATTTTATCTTGGTTTCGCCTGTAGCATCAGTTCTGTGGCAGTCACAGATAATATCTTTGCAGATTTGGAAACGTCAGAGTATTTTCTTTCCAAAGCTGTCAATTATATGCATAGTCAATGGAAACGTTTTTCATCCCAAATGTTTTATAGCGCCCCCTAATGCATAACTGGGTAACATGTAAAAATAAAATAAATATATGGTTTAACCTCTCTGGTACAAGTGGGATGCTAGCACAACAGCCAGTGAAATTGCAGGGCTCCAAATTCAAAACAACAGAAATCCCATAATTAAAATTCCTCAAAGGTACAAGTATTATACACCATTTTAAAGATAAACTTATTGTAAATCCAATCACAGTGTCCGATTTCACACCATGTGATTATGTTAGGCCAGCGCCTAGTCACAGAAAACCATACAGCTATTTTCCAGCCAAGGATAGGGCTCACAAAATTCAGAAATAGCGAATAAATTAATCACTAAGCTTTGATGATCTTCATCAGATGGCACTCCCAGGACTCCATGTTACACAATAAATGTGTGTTGTCCGATAAAGTTCATCTTTATGTCCAAAAACCTCACTTGAAATTGGTGCGTTATGTTCCGAAATGCATTGTCTCAAACAAACATCCGGTGAAAGTGCAGAGAGCCACATGAAATTACAGAAATACTCATCATAAATATTGATCTAAGATGCAAGTGTTTAACATTAAAGATAAACTTCTCCTTAATGCAAACCCCTGTGTCAGATTTCAAAAAAGGCTTTATTGCAAAAGCACACCATGCGATTATGTTAGGTTAGAGCCTAGCCACAGAAAACCATACAGCCATTTTCCAACCAAGGAGAGGTGTCACAAAAGCCAGAAATAGCGTTATTAAAATGAATCACTTACCTTTGATGATCTTCATCTGATGGCACTCCCAGGTTTCCATGTTAGACAACAAATGTTTGTTTTGTTTGATAAAGTTCATCTTTATGTTCAAATACCTCCTTTTTGTTTGCGTGTTTAGTCCAGTAATCCAAATGCAAAAGCTGCGGGCACTAAGTCCAGACGAAAAGTCAAAAAAGTTCCATTACAGTTTAGAAACATGTCAAACGATGTATAGAATCAATCTTTAGGATGTTTTTATCATAAACCTTCAATAATATTCCAACTTGACAATTCCTTTGTCATTAGAAATGAAAGGGAACGGAGCTCATGCTCACTGCCACGTGCATGACTAAACTAAAGGCTTTCAGCCTGACCACTGGTTCAAACAACTCTTACTCTCTCCCCTTTCATAGTAGAAGCCTGAAACAATGTTCTAAAGACTGTTGACATCTAGTGGAAGCCTTGGGAAATGCATCTCTGGCCCCATAGACACAGTATATTGGATAGGCATTCACTTGAAAAACTACAAACCTCAGATTTCCCACTTATTGGTTGGACTTTTTCTCAGGTTTTCACCTGCCTCCTCTTCTGTTCCCATGGGTGAATGTGTCAAAGACCTGACAGGGCCCAGCAACGCATGGTATGGATTGCTATATTGTCGTGTGGGTGTTTGTGTACTGGGGAACATGGAACTTGGTTACAGAAGAAAGCCACTTTCAATGTCCTTATGTTGGAAGCTTTCATCAAGGTAACATGACTTTAGAGAGTGTGTGATCCTGCAGCACAAAACGTCACCCTTCATATAAAGCACATGTTTATGTCATGTTCGACATTGGTGATTATGTGACACACTTATGCCACATTTTTGAACACGTTATAAAGCATGACATACAGTTATAGATGATTTGTGACACATTTATGAGACTTCAAAAGGGTGCTTCATCGATCACCGAGTCATATAGAGTCAATGTCAGCGCCTCCGATGAAATCTAATTAGCGTAATAACAAAATCCCTATCAAAATCCATCTGTTTAAGCTAGAGATATCTGGCGGGTTTTGCACCTGATCCGACGATGTCGGCCTTCCTCACCTGCGGTAAAAGGTGACAGAGCTACAGCTGTGTTTATCAGACCAGAAGACTTCTCGAAAATTGCGTCAGTATGGTTTGGCCTACAAACTAATGAACTCTCTATGGAAAGATGAGACTCTCATGAACACGATGGTGTTCTCCGTTTTGTTACGACCCCCACAAGCATCAGGGGACTCATCTGAAGTTGGTACCACCGATCTGACAACTTCTGTCTGTAGCGTCCGAACCGTTTGGGCTACACACTAAATTACATCAGAAATAGAGGAAGGACCAAATAGAGGAAAGACTAAAAACAAACAAAATATAACTATTGTAAAATAGATTGTGTCTGTAAAATGCGTATAATATGTATAAACTGAAGGTAGAAGCCTAAGTGTTATTGTTTATTAGTTTACTCCAATTGGGGGAAGGGTGGTAAGGTTTGCGGGGAATAATAAAGGTATATTCTAAAAAAGTATGTATGGCTATATGTGTATATGTATGCATATGTGTATGTATATGGATATTTAAATTTAGCCCCCAAAAATATATGGGGGATTGGAAATGATGCAGACAATTACATTGATGGAAGCAACAATCTTTCCTCAATATTAAGCTGATCCACCTCTTAATATTTAAAAATAAAGAAATAAAATGAATGAACCCTCTATGGAAAGATGAGACTCTCACGAACATGATGGTGTTCTCCATTTTGTTACGCCCCCAAAAACGTCAGGGGACTCCTTTGAAGTCGGTACCGCCAATCTGACAACTTCTGTCTGTAGTGTCTAAACAGTTTGGGCTACACACTAAATGACCCCGCCATCGAAAGGTGAGACTGTCACATTCGTTATAAGGATTGGACCAAGGCGCAGCGTGGTATACGTACATTCTTATTTATTTAAAGAATGAAACACTGAACAAACTAACAAAATAGCAAAATGAAGTGTGAAGCTATACAAATGAGTGCTGACAGGCAACTACACATAGACAAGACCCCACACCAGAAAGTGGGAAACAGGGCTGCCTAAATACGATTCCCAATCAGAGACAACGATAAACAGCTGTCTCTGATTGGGAACCATACCAGGCAAACATAGAAATACAAAAACCCCTAGACCTACAACAACCCTAGACATACAATACCCTAGACATACACTCTAGTGTACGAGACCTTCAGTTTCTTTGCAATTTCTCACGCGGAATAGCCTTCATTTTACAGAATAAGAATAGACTGACGAGCTTCAGAAGACAGTTCTTTGTTTCTAGCCATTTTGAGCCTGTATTCGAACCCAGAAATGCTGATGCTCCAGATACTTAACCAGTCTAAAGAAGGCCAGTTTTATTGCTTCTTTAATCAGACAACAGTTTTCAGCTGTGCTAGCATAATTGCAAAAGGGTTTTCTAATGACCAATTAGCCTTTTAAAATTATAAACTTGGATTTGCTAACACGTGCCATTTGGAACACAGGAGTGATGGTTGCTGGTAATGGGCCTCTGTACGCCTAAGTTGATATTCCATATCAAATCTGCCGTTTCCAACTACAATAGTCATTTACGACATTATCAATGTCTACACTTAATTTCTGATCAATTTCATGTTATTTTAATGGACAAAAAATTTGATTTTCTTTCAAAAACAAGGAAATATCTAAGTGACCCCAAACTTTTGTTTTGCACTAGGATGCCCAAAAGCCTGACAAGACTCATCTGAAGGTAGCCCAGTACCAGTTTAAAAAAATAAATGGAAGTATACACTGAGTGTACAAAACATTAGGATCCTTCCTAATATTGAGTTACAGACCCTTTTGCCTTCAGAACAGCCTGAATTTGTCTGGACATGGACTCTACAATGTGTCAAAAGTGTTCCACAGGGATACTGGCCCATGTTGACTCCTATGCTTACCACAGTTGTGTCAAGTTTGCTGGATCTCCTTTGGGTTGTGGACCATTCTTGATAAACACAGGAAACTGTTGAGTGTGAAAAACCCAACAGCGTTGCAGTTCTTGACACACTCAAACCGGTGCGCATGGCACCTTCTACCATACCCCTTTCAAAGGCACTTAAATATTTTGTCTTGCGCATTCACCCTCTGACGCATATCTCAATAGTATCAAGGCTTTACATTTTTTTTTACTGCACCTAATGTCCCCTCCCCTTCATCTACACCAGCGTTTCACAAACTCGGTCCCGGGGACCCCAAGAGGTGCACGTTTTGGTTTTTCCCTAGCCCTACATAGCTGATTCAAGTAATAAACGAATCAAAAAAGCCTTGATCATTTGAATCAGCTGTGTAGTGTTAGGGCAAAAAATCTAAACCTGCACCACTTGGGGTCCCGAGGACTGACTTTGGGAAACGCTGATTTTCACTGATTGGATTTCACTGATTGGAAGTGACATCAATAAGGGATCATAGCTTCACCTGGGTTCACCTGGTCTTGTTTTGTACACTCAGTGAATATGGAAGTAATGTTTCATCAAATCATTTGTAAAACATTTTTATGTACTTACAGGGGTAGTCAAATTCAAAATGAAATATCTAAATTATCCTTGACATGACCTTCTTAAAACAATTCCATATGTTAGTTTAGTAGAAACCCAGCCCCAGACCGTTAGACCTTAGGGGGTTGTACATTAAGTGCAGTAATCAAGCACAGCAGTGTAGGAACAACTCCAGTTACCACCGTAATGCACATACTGTATCGGTGCATTTGTCTCTTGCTTGTCAAATGCAAGTCTCGTAAGATTCTGTGTCTGTTGAGAGCTAACATCCATCCAACTGCCAAATGCATAGGGATAAACTGCTCAAGGGATGATCTATAGCAAGGCTTCAATGGGGCCTACAGTGTTTACGATCATTCATATATGGACAAACAAGATCATACAGGTCTCCCCAATGCAGTTGATGTGATGGAATGCCAATTGTGATGCATAATGTTCCCCAAACCGCCAGAGACATCATGCGGGATGCACATCATGTGTGGCCCATTCATCACAACCAGTGGCCTCTTTTCATAGCCATATCCATATTAATTTCATGTCTCTGTCAAGCCATATTAACCCTTGGGAGGAAGGCAGTAAATGCTGAAGTAAAGTTCATGTTCAGAAACTCCAGCTGCAGGGTGGCTGGTTGACATCTCCGCTCTCTGAGGCAGCGAGTTGAAATTGCTCTGGAAATGAACAGCGAAAGATCTACTGGAGCAAGAAGTTATAGTCAGTGAACCAGGAAATGGCCGCAAAGTTTCACCATCATATAATTTTTCCTGAGCGGTCAGCCCGATGACAGGTGGAGACAGAGGAAGGGGCTGACTGGGGTGTGAAAAAAACATGTATTCCTTCTGTTGAAAACTTGTGTGAAAATATAACGTTATTTAGAGTTCATTTTGGCAAATGCAACACCGTAGCATTTACATCGCTACAACTGACATATTATGGTGAATACAGAGTAATGAACACCGATTTAGTCTTACAAGTGCTCTTTTAGTGCTATCAAAACAATGTACTGCCACTTTCCTTGTATTGCAATTCATATTTCCCTCCCAGGTTCTAAAATAGAAAACCAGGCCTCCACACATTTACCCCTGTTTCTGTTCCATTATGCTTTTCAGTCTCTCACTGACACGAGAGAAACTCTCCTCAAAGCATAATCCCTGCACATCCTTACTGTGCAAAGTTACATTTCCCACTCCCTACATTTGACTCACAAAATAGTCTCCGTTTTGGGGGGGGATACCCATATCATTTACAGTAACTTCAGAAAGGATTTATACCCTTTGACTTATTCCACATTTTGTTGTTGTTACAGTCTGAATTCAAAATGTATAATATATATATATCAATATATATATATCAATATATATATATATATATCACCCATCTACACACAATACCCCATAATGACAAAGTGAAAACATGTTTACAGAATTTTTTACTAATGTAATTGAAAATAATTTCAGAAATATCTCATTTACAAAAGTATTCACACCCCTGAGTCAATACATGTTAGAATCAATCATTTGGCCGTGATTACGGCTGTGAGTCTTTCTGGTCTCTAAGAGTGTTGCACACCTGGATTGTACAATATTTGCCCATTATTATTTTCAAAATTATTTAAGCTCCGCAAATTTGTTGATCATTGGTAGACAACCATTTTTAAGTCTTGCCATAGATTTCAAGCAGATTTAAGTCAAGACTATAGCTCTGCCACTGGGAACATTCACTGTCTTTTTGGTAAGAAGTGTAGATTTGCCCTTGTGTTTTAGGATGGTGTCCTGCTGAAAGGTGACTTAATCTCTCAGTGTCTGTTGAAAAGCAGACTGAACCAGGCTTTCCTGCTTAGCTCCATTCCGTTTCTTTTTTACCCTGAAAATAAGTGCCCTTCTTTGGAAGGCATTGGAAAACCTCCCTGGTCTTTGAGGTTGAATCTGTGTTTGAAATTCACTGTTTGACTGAGGTACCTTACAGATAATTGTATGTGCGGGGTACAGACATGTAGTCATTCAAAGGGATTGAAGACTTATTGACTCAAGACATTTCAGCTTTTAATTTTAAATTAATTTGACACAATTTCAAAAAGCATAATTCCACTTTGACATAGCCATTGGAGCCTTAGCCATTGGAGAATGTAAAGCCCATGGAATTAAACGCCTCCGGATCTAAATCCCTGCTGATCTTATAAAGCATAGCAGCGGCTTCCCGAAACAGCCTCATGACACGGGCAACAATTGAGCACGCAAACAGCTTCACCCACATTAAGCCATTACCTCTTGCAGTAAAGCTCAGGATATTTGGTTTATCCAAAGCTCGGAGCATGGTTTAATATTCATGAAGGTGTCGAGATCTCTGGTCACATGGGAGCTAATATATATTTTGTTCTACCGGCATTAAAATGGTGGATGAGGTAAACAACAGTGGTGAAAAAAGTAACTACACAGGAGAGAAGACATTTTCAAGACAAACTACAAATTCCTTATAGCCTTTTTGGAATATCAGCAGACGTAACAGAACTTCAAAGCCATCAGAAATCCATCAGAAAATGCTTACAAGTTCCATTGCTTAGCAGAAAGTCTAACATATAGCCAGACACATTTATGCCTACACATACTGACAACCTGTCTTTGAGAAAGCAAATGATTTATTCCATCATGAACAATGCCTACAATCATATTTCTTTCATGACAGAGGACAAGTAGAAGAAGTACGCATGGTTGAGAGAATTCAAGAGAATAACCACTGTGTTCTACCTGTTGATGGTGCACTGGCCTTGAAAATAAATTCGCCTCATAAATGTAAAATATTGTATTCCAATGCAGCAGTTAAAAAGTCAACCTATAGTAATGTGTCAGAAACTCAATACATTCTGAGTTTAAAGACCATGGAAAAGCCACAGCTTTGACATTCTTCCAGTTCCACACACGCACGCACACATACCTTCCACATCTCTGGATGGGCTGTCTAAAGCATTTAGTGCTGGGAGGTGTGGAGCTCAGGGCTGCCAGGCAGGTGTTATGTCCTTCTCAGTGCCTCACGTCTGCATACATCAGTTTCACTTCCCCCACAGCTCCCCCGGCTGCAGCCTGGACATGACACTTCCAGGGAGAGAGCAGAGAGGAGTGAAGTTCCTGGAGAGAAGAAAAAAAGACACGGACCTGACAAAAAGTCAAAATGAGAGAGTTTCTGCAAGACCCTAAAGGTTAACTGCTTTTCAAGGCCTTGACAGGATTTCTGACTTCTCTTCAAAGGGAATGTTGAAATCCTACTGTGTCTTCTTGAGAGATTTGATATAACAGAGTACTGTATGTTCATTAAATGCTCAAATAGAAGATATTCAAGCTGAAAAATGTATATCATGTACTCATGTAACAGTATAACTTTAGACCGTCCCCTCGCCCATACCCGGGCGCGAACCAGGGACCCTCTGCACACATCAACAACAGTCACCCACGAAGCATCGTTACCCATCGCTCCACAAATGCCGAGGCCCTTGCAGAGCAAGGGGAACTACTACTTCAAGGTCTCAGAGCAAGTGACGTCACTGATTGAAACGCTATGTAGCGCGCACCGCTAACTAAGCTAGCCGTTTCACATCCGTTACACTCAGATAAAGCTAAATATAGAATATACACTGAGTACACGAAACATTAGGAACACCTTCTCTTTCCATGACATAGAATGACCAGGTGAATCCAGGTGAAAGCTATGATCCCTTGTTGATGTCTCTTGTTAAATCCACTTCAATAAGTGTAGATGAAGGGGAGGAGACAGTTTAAATAAGGATTTGTAAGTCTTGAGACAATTAAGACATGGATGATGTACTTGTGCCATTCAGAGGGTTAATGGACAAGACAACAAGTGCCTTTGAATGTGGTATGGTAGAAGGTGCCAGGCACACCGGTTTGTGTGTGTCAAGAACTGTAACGCTGTTGGGTTTTTCACGCTCAACAGTTTCCTGTGTGTATCAAGAATGGTCCACCACCCAAACGACATCCAGCCAACTTGACATAACTGTGGTATGCATTGGAGTCAACATGGGCCAGCATCCCTGTGGAACACCTGTAGACACCTTTTAGAGTCCATGCCCTGACAAATTGAGGCTGTTCTGAAGGCAAAGGGATCTGCAAGTCAATATTAGGAAGGTTCCTAATGTTTTGTACACTCAGTGTAAATAAAACCACTTCATTCTCATTGATAAGAATAGTTTCATATTGCTCTCTGAAGTTCAACCTCATATGAAATCGGAAGTTCAACAAATGAAATTAGATGGGAAAAATTATGAATAATCTTTAATCTGCAAATAATATTACAGACTCATAACTGCATAATTTTGAATGTTCCTAGCAGTTTGTCCACATTGAACATTGTACCGCATATGGAGTTTTGTCAACAGGGTAAATAGTCATCCTTAGTGCTAATGGTAATTAATAGCCACCCTTTGCCTTGATGAGAGCTTTGCAAACTCTTGGCATTATCTCAACCAGCTTCATGAGGTAGTCACCTGGAATGCATTTCAATTAACAGGTGTGCTTTGTTAAAAGTTATTTTGTGGAATTTATTTCCTTCTTAATGCGTATGAGCTAATCAATTGTGTTGCGACAAGGTAGGGGTGGTATACAGAAGATAGCCCTATTTGGTAAAAGACCAAGTCCATATTATGGCAAGAACCGCTCAAATAAGCAAAGAGAAACAACCGTCCATCATTACTTTAAGACATGAAGGTCAGTCAATGCAGAAAATGTCAAGAACTTTGAAAGTTTCTTCAAGTGCAGTCGCAAAAACCATCAAGCGCTATGATGAAACTGGCTCAGAGTTACCTCTGCTGCAGAGGATGCGTTCATTAGAGTTACCAGCCTCAGAAATTGCAGCCCAAATAAATGCTTCACAGAGGTCAAGTAACAGACTGCGTGATTCAGGCCTTCATGGTTGAATTGCTGCAAAGAAATGCTACTAAAGGACACCAATAATAAGAAGAGATTTGCTTGGGCCAAGAAACACGAGCAATGGACATTAGATCAATGATCCTGTCCTTTGGTCTGATGAGTCCAAATTTGATATTTTTGGTTCCAACCGCTGTGTCTTTGTGAGACACATAGTAGGTGAACGGATGATCTCCACATGTATGGTTCCCACCGTGAAGCATGGAGGAGGAGGTGTGATGGTGTGGGGGTGCTTTGCTGGTGACACTGTCAGTGAATTCAATGCACACTTAACCAGCATGGCTACCACAGCGTTCTACAGTGATACGCCATCCAATCTGGTTTGCGCTTAGTGAAACTATTATTTGTTTTTCAACATGACAATGACCCAACGCACCTCCAGGTTGTGTAAGGGCTATTTGACCAAGAAGGAGCGTGATGGAGTGCTATATCAGATGACCTGGCTTCCACAATCACCCAACCTCAACCCAATTGAGATTGTTTGGGATGAGTTGGACCACAGAGTGAAGGAAAAGCAGCCAACAAGTGCTCAGCATATGTGGGAACTCCTTCAAGACTGTTGGAAAAGCATTCCTCAGGAAGCTGGTTGAGAGAATGCCAAGTGTGAGCAAAGCTGTCATCCAGGCAAAGAGTGGCTACTTTGAAGAATCTCAAATATAAAATATATTTAGATTTGTATAACACTTCTTTTGGTTACTACATGATTCCATATGTCTTATTTCATGGATGTCTTTACTATTATTCTACAATGTAGAACACAGTAAAAAAAAAGTACAGTAGGTGTGTCCAAACTTTGACTGGTACTGTACTTCTTAGAAACGTATAGAGCTAAATAGGTTCAATGTCTTGTTAAGGCCTACTAGCAGGTCGGTATGTTTAGTTTGCTGAATTGTTAACAAGAGAATGCTGATTCCTCGAGATACATTATCAATACATGTGTTATTGTATCCAAGCCCTGGTAAGTATGTCAACTAGTCTAGACAGCACATTTTCTGTTTTTGTGTCTGCCTACTGAATACAAACCCTGTTGACAATTGAAATGCTTTTAAGTAGATCTCCTCAAGTAATTAGTATACTGAAACTGGACAAAAATCAAGGAAAATCTATCTTTGCAATGTGCTGTAAAACTTTCACAGATAGCACAGGTTGTGAGAGAGGGAATGGAGAGGGTAGGCCACTGTGAGGAGACTTTATGTTAACCAAGCCACTGTTGTTTCCGTGAGAGTCGGGACATTCAACGAATTGCAATTGTAAGTACACTTGAAGCTCAGTCTTGTGTTGTGTGTAACTGTAACCAGAGAATCAGAAGGTCTCTGTTAGCTTGTGGTTTGGTGAGACCTCATGACTGTAGGAATTGTGTTTGCTTGAGCAGCTGTACAGCACAGTAAGCAGCAAAAACTTGCCTTTTCTACAAGAGAAAGGATTGATTTGTCTCTACTAACTAGGGTACCTATTGTAACTTGTGAGTACTTGGGAGAGTGTTTGAGTGAGTGGCCATGTGCTTGCGCAGGTGCCTGTAAGCTGTGACTGCGCCAAGGGCTAAAATATGGTGTCTCTTCGTGTGCAGGGCAAATAAAAAGAATCCAACCGGCAGACCCGCAGTTGTGGCAGTGTCCTAATTAAAAGTACACAACGCAGATCGAACCAAGCTACATCTATATGTGGGCAGAACCCGTATGAACTTGTATAGAAGCTAGTGTTGCCAAACGTAGCTCATTCAGTATGACGAACGAGGCTCGCATGCTTTTTTTAAATGAATGCCCTGTGTAGGTGTTCAACTACACTATGTGTTCAACCACACGTGTCCCTTAATTAAGAGCCTGCGAGCTCACTGCATGCCAATACGAGCCCCATAGGAGGAAATGTACGGTTAGGCTAACAGCTGCAGTAGCACTGAGTCCTAGGTTAATACTGCTGTAAGGCCATGTGTTAGATGTGATGACAGCAGGTTGGTTGATGTATTCCTCTGGTGGTTTGGAAAAGGACAGTCTCGCATAAAGTAGCATTTCTATGGAATCAATCTGTTTGCAGTAGGCTGAGAATCATATGCCTAACCCAATATCACATTTGATCAAATATACCAAATATATCCATTATATTATAGTGGAATGATTTTGAGATGCTTTTTTTTCTACGATTTGGGGAGATTTGAATGTCGTGGTCTTTCTTGAATAAACTGATGAATAGATAGATTGCTAAAGCCATGCTAGGTATATGGAATGCAATACAGGCCAACTGCAATTGTAAACGTTGCCTATGCCCAGAAAAATACACATTAGGCTACCTTTTTGAGTTGCCTATATAGCAAGTAAAAACATATTTGTAAAGAAGTAAGAATAACAGTACAGGAGCTTTGACTATTGAACATATATTTTTTATAATGAGTATTCAGAAAAAAAGGATGTTAAAAACATCAGATCCCCGAATGTAACTTGTTATAAAAGTTAATAACAGTAGGCCTATAATTTTTCTAGATCCCTCCGCCTAATTGACTTTCTCTGCAAGCCACTGCACTTGTCCCCGTGTATTTCTCCGTCCGCCTCTACTGGAGGTGCTTGCTTGCAGAAATACAGGGAACCAGTGCTGATAATATCCCGCAGGCGAATAGGGTACACCTTGCGCCTCATAGCGCAATTTTTGTCAGGTGCTATTTTATATCTAATCTCCGAGGGTGCTGTCATCCAGGAAGAATTTGGATACTATTTAGTGAGCGTGCTCCGCCTAATGTGAGTTTTTCGACCACGACTTGAAACAAGAACAAAAGCAATGGGAGCATTTGGAGTGATAATATGGATTTTACATTATATGGGACTCTATATTCAATTTAACGCCGCTTACAAACCGACTGTGCGAACCGAGGTGGACAATCATATATCTGGAAATGGTAGGTTTTAATTCCGTCGGTAATTATGTAGCCAATTCATTATGTTGCATATTTAATACAACTGATACATTGTGCCATGCACTCGCGACTATTCTGATTGGGTGGGGTTGACTGATGTCAAGATGGTGATGATAGTTGCGACTATTGTTTAGAGTATAAAGTTATCTGGGACACACATTAATAGTGTCTTGTAAGCCCATGTGGGCCGGGCACCGGTAGCTAGGTGTATGACACGTAAATAAAATAAATCTTCAATCATTAACATCTTTATGACAGAATATCATTTTTAATCAATTAGGCTTTTTGACTTCCCTGGACTGTTTAGCCTGTATCTGTGAAGATTGCTTTGTTATTATAATACATTAAACGTGTGATATTAATGAACGCAACATTCCTTTATATGGCACGTTTGAGTATTGAAAAGGGGAATGAGTTCATGTCAACCCGGAACAACTGTTACATTAATCCAACTGTGCAATACAATTGTATGACCTCAAATACCATTTTTGTGAGGGGCAGTTCAAACTTGATATCTGACAATGCTATATTTGGAGCAACTGTTTTGAGCTATTGCTGGATTTGGATTTCGTATATGGTATTTCCAGTTAGGTAGCGGTATATGTATATTTTCTTTTTCAACTTTTGCTTCGTTTGCGTGCTGTGAAATCAAGGGTGGTAGGGGGGTGCATTGTTGGCAGAGGTGGGATTTTAAGGGGAGGATTTTTGGAGGGAAGGAGTAGATAGGTGGCAGGTGATTCAGACCAGTATATGGCAGGTGTGAGGGCACTAGTCACGGTATGTTGAGGGTAAATATATGACTTACTTAGGAAGTTACTATGGGAATAACGGGTGAAAAAGACCTCACATAGGAGCGCAGTGTGCAGAGTCTCATTTCACTTTCTAATTGATTTTTTTAGTAGCCAGCACCTGCTCAGAGACAATGGATGTGTGTAATCGTTCCCTATTCTAAGGTCCAATGGGAGACATTGGTAATGGATTGGACAGACAAAGCAATAGTTTAAAATCTGTATTAATCAATGGTAAATGTTATCTACAAAAATTTGTTTTCAAAATGTTATTGAGCCACCACCCTGAAACCCTGGAGTTAGGTTGGGAGGAAACATGAATAAACCAATTTATCTCATTAAGATTTCTGGACTTTTTTAAAATTATTTCATGATTTTTTTCAGATTTTCTTTCAGATCCCCATTAGCTGTTGAAGAAGCATCAGCTAATTTTTCCTGGGATTGACACAAAACATAGAACATGACAAAATGCAGAACACAAATGGACAAGAACAGCAATGATATGTTGATGCATTATTTTAACAGCAATACCTTACCAGCAATGAGCGTGCTTGTACATACTCAAATAAAATGTAGCTCAGTAGAAGCTTACTAATTGGTGTGGCACTGCATTTTTTGCCATATTCCCTGTCACAAAGATGTTTCTACAGTATTTTGGCTCTAACTGCAGGCTGCTATACAATTTAATTTGATCGTCGGCGATAAACACTTTATCATTGTGTCTCCCTATTCTGTCCCAGGAGCTCTCTCTCTCGCTCTCTCTCTCTCTCTCTCTGTCCTTAGCGCGTCAGCTTTAGCCAAATCAAAATGAATGAGTGTAGCGTATACTGGCGCTGGATGAATTGACAATCTTGGATGGGTAGAAAAATCGATTACACGCATCACTCCCAGAGGGAGTTAATTAAAATGGGGTTTAACTGCAATGTTCTCTCCCCGGTCTTACGTGTTACCAGCCACAAAAGAGAATGGCTCAGGGTGGGAATTTCATAAAAGGGGAAAGCTCATCATTTCAAAATAGGCTACTGTAGCGTAGCTATAACTCAGATCCTACTATCTTCATTCGCTGTTCTCTCTTTGGTGACCTGGAAAAAAATAGCCTTTTGTTTCACTCTTGGAGGTGACTGGCTTCTCAACCCGAAATGAGAGCTGCGTCCCATTGAGGTTAAGTCGTACCTCAACGTCAACTAAACAAATTAGCTGATCGTGGACTACCAGGAGACAGCAGAGAAGGCATGCCCCCAACCACATCGACGGGGCCGCAGCGGAGAGGGTCAAAAGCTTCAAGTTGCTCTGCGTGCACATCACTGACAACCTGAAATGGTCCTTTCACACAGTGTGGTGAAAAAGCTGCAACAGCGCCTCTTCAACCTCAGGAGGCTACAGATGCACCATTGAGAGCATCCTTCCGGGCTCTATCACCGTACCTATTGGCTATTGAGCAAGTTGAGGAGACTAAACTGGTGGGTGTAACCCTAGATAGCAAGCTGTCATGGTAAAAACATATAGACTAAATGGTCAAGTACCAGTACCCTGCCCTGGGCCACTGCCCAGCTTTGTGGTCATGTGCAGCTAAGAAGGACATAGGTCAATTGCAGTTGGTCCAGAACAAAGGAGAACGTGTTGCACTTAGATGTAAACAGAGGGAAAGTGTCCGTAACATGCATGTCAGTCTCTCCTGGCTGAAAGTTGAGGAGAGATTGTCTGCATTACTGTTGGTCTTTGTGCAATGTATTGTTGTGTTGAAGGTACCGAACGGTCTGTTCAAGCAGTTGGCACACAGTTTAGACACTCATCGGTACAACACAAGACATGCAACCAGAGGTCTCTTCGCAGTCGTCAGGTCCAGAACAGAGGCTGGGAAACGCACAGTATTAAATAGAGCCATGACATCGGCTAACGCTCTCGGTAGCCGATGTGAACAAAGCCTTTAAACAGGTTAACATTCACAAAGCCGCTGGGCCAGACGGATTACCAGTACGTGTACACAAAGCATGCGCGGACCAACTGTCAAGTATCTTCACTGACATTTTCAACCTCTCCCTGACCGAGTCTGGAATACCTACATGTTTCAAGCAGACCACCATAGTCCCTGTGCCCAAGAAAGCGAAGGTAACCTGCCTAAATGATTACCGCCCTGTGGCACTCATGTCAGTAGCCATGAAGTGCTTTGAAAGGCTGGTCATGGCTCACATCAACAGCATCCACCCAGATACTCTAGACCCACTCCAATTCGCATACCTTCCCAGCAGGTCCACAGATGACACAATCTCAATCGCACTCCACACTGCCCTTTCTTACCTGAACAAAAGGAACACCTATGTGAGAATGCTGTTCACTGACTAAAGCTCAGCGTTCAACACCATAGTGCCCTCGAAGCTCATCACTAAGCTAAGGACTCTGGGACTAAACACCTCTCTCTGCAACTGTATCCTGGACTTCCTGACGGGCCACCCCCAGGTGGTAAGAGTAGGCAACAACACATCTACCATGCTGATCCTTAACACTGGAGCCCCACAGGGGTGTGTACTTAGTCCCCTCCTGTATTCCCTGTTCACCCACGACTGCGTGGCCAAACACAACTCCAACACCATGATTAAGTTTGCTGATGGCACAACAGTGGTAGGCCTGATCACCGACAACGATGAGACGGCCTATAGGGAGGAGGTCACAGAACTGGCTGCGTGGTGCCAGCACAACAATCTCTCCCTCAATGTGAGCAAGACAAAGGACCTGATCGTGGACTCCAGGAAAAGGCAGGCCGAACAGGCCCCCATTAACATTGACGGGGCTGTAGTGGAGCGGGTCGAGAGTATCAAGTTCCTTGGTGTCCACATCAACAACAAACTATCATGGTCCAAACATACCAAGACAGTTGTGAAGAGGGCACAACAAAACCTTTTCCCCCTCAGGAGAATGATCCTCAAAAGGTTCTACAGCTGCACATCGAGAGCATCCTGACCGGATGCATCACCGCCTGGCATGGCAACTGCTCGGCATCTGACCACAAGGCGCTACAGAGGGTAGTGCGAATGGCCCAGTACAGCTTCTAGCCCCCACCCCCATTGTACACTGCTGCTACTCGCTGTTTGTTAGGTACCTATGCATAGTCACTTCGCCCCCACCTACATGTACAGATTACCTTAACTAGCCTGTACCCCTGCACACTGACTCGCTACCGGTGCCCCTGGTATATAGCCACGTTATTGTTATTCTTATTGTGTTACTTTTTAGTATTACCTTTTATTTTAGCCTAGTTGGTAAATATTTTCTTCTTCTTGAACTGCACCGTTGGTTAAGGGCTTGTAGTAAGTAAGCATTTCACGGTAAAGTCTACACTTGTTGTATTCGGCGCATGTGGCAAATAAAGTTTGATTTGATTTGACTACATATAACTCTATGCCACACCAGGTAACTCAAGCTAGAAATAAAACCAGTTTCAGGTAAAAAAAAAAAAACAGGTAAAAGAACACCTGACTGCACAAATGGGACCGTGAAGAGACAGCCATTTTATATATCTTGTATTGTAATTTGCATTGTACTATGTATTCAGTGGCGATTTTAGCATGTAAATCTTGGTGGGGCAAAAAAAAGTGGGATGCATGCCAGCAAAGCCACAGAAAAACATAGCTGATATGGCAGACTTACTGTGGTTTCTACTGACCTTGAGCCTTCTTGGATGGGCACTTCTAAAATAACTTTATGTCAGAACCCAAGGGGCAAACATTTTTGAGCACAAACCTTATAATTGGGAATGATGTACTGTCCATGAGTGACAGAAAACTGAGTCAATCATGACAGAAAACTGAGCCAATCAGGCTCAACCCTCTGTATTTTCTGCCTGCTAGCCCCACCACCACAGAAAGCACTGATCTAGTCTGCCTTACTCAAGGAATAAAAAAAGAGACCATGTTTGTATGTGGCTTTATTAACTCAATTACATTGTTTGCAAGCTGATATGTGACATGTATTAATGCCAAAATATCAAGCAAAACAGACAAGCCCCCCAATTAAAAAAATATATATATATATATATATATTTAATTATTTATGTATTTATAACCTAAAAGTGTGATGCTCAAAACAGGTGGGGCCCACCTGCCCTGAATGACGGGTCGCCACTGTATGTATTAGACCTAGATATTGGGTGTATGTTTTGATATGTAGGCTATGTGTGACGTTTTAGGTCTATGTATTTCAGTCCTTGACTAATAATGTTCTGTACTATGTATTATGTCATGTTTCATGTGGATCCCAGGAAGGGTAGCTGAAGCTTTTGCAGCGGCTAATGGGGATCCTAATAAATACCAAATACCAATACCACCTGGTATGGCAAATGCACCGTCCACAACCGTAGTGCTCTCCAAAGGGTGGTGAGGTCAGACTAAAGCATTATCGGGGGCAAACTGCCTGCCCTCCAGGACACCCGGTGTCACAGGAAGGCCAAGAAGTTCATCAAGGACATCCGCCACATGAGCCATGGCCAGTTCACCCCGCTTCCATTTATAAGGGGGACACAGTACAGGTGCATCAAATCTGGGACCAAGAGACTGATCAACAGCTTCTATCTCTAGGTCATAAGCCTGTTAATTCTTACGGCTTGGGGTTCCGCTAGCGGAAACCCTCGACAACATTCCGCTGAAAAGGCAGCGGAACTTTCATACATTCACAAGTGCAATACACCAAATTAAAGATAAACTTCTTGTTAATCTACCCATCGTGTCTGATTTCAAAAAGTACACAATTTGATTATGTTAGGTCAGAGCCTAGTCACAAAAACACACACAGCCATTTTCCAGCCAAAGAGAGGAGTCACAAAAAGCAGAAATAGAGATATAATTAATCACTAACCTTTGATGATCTTCATCAGAAGGCACTCATAGCACTTCATGTTACACAATACATGTATGTTTCATTCGATAAAGTTCATATTTATATCCAAAAATCTCAGTTTACATTGGCGCTTTATGGTCAGTAATGTTGTTCCTGAAAACATCTGGCGAATTTTCAGAGAGCCACATAAATTTGTATTTTTATTTTATTTTTTATTTCACCTTTATTTAACCAGGTAGGCTAGTTGAGAACAAGTTCTCATTTGCAACTGCGACCTGGCCAAGATAAAGCATAGCAGTGTGAACAGACAACACAGAGTTACACATGAAGTAAACAATTAACAAGTCAATAACACAGTAGAAAAAAAGGGGGAGTCTATATACAATGTGTGGAAAAGGCATGAGGAGGTAGGCGAATAATTACAATATTGCAGATTAACACTGGAGTGATAAATGATCAGATGATCATGTACAGGTAGAGATATTGGTGTGCAAAAGAGCAGAAAAGTAAATAAATAAAAACTGTGGGGATGAGGTAGGTGAAAATGGGTGGGCTGTTTACCAATAGATTATGTACAGCTGCAGCGATCGGTTAGCTGCTCAGATAGCAGATGTTTGAAGTTGGTGAGGGAGATAAAAGTCTCCAACTTCAGCGATTTTTGCAATTCGTTCCAGTCACAGGCAGCAGAGTACTGGAACGAAAGGCGGCCGAATGAGGTGTTGGCTTTAGGGATGATCAGTGAGATACACCTGCTGGAGCTCGTGCTACGGATGGGTGTTGCCATCGTGACAAGTGAACTGAGATAAGGCGGAGCTTTATAAACTTTGATAAAAGATACAATTATTATGCACAGAATTATAGATATACTTATCATTAATGCAACCGCTGTGTCAGATTTCATAAAAGCTTTACGGAAAAAGTAAACCATGCAATAATCTGAGTACGGCACTCAGACACAAAAACATGCAGATACCCGCCATGTTGTGGAGTCAGAAAAAGCAGAAATAGCGTTATAAATATTCACTAACCTTTGATGATCTTCATCAAAATGCACTCCCAGGAATCCCAGTTCCACAATAAATGTTTGTTTTGTTCAATAAAGTCCATAATTTATGATGTCCAAATACCTCCTTTTGTTAGCGCGTTCGGTAAACAAATCCAAACTCACGAGGCACGGGCAAGTCCAGGCGAAAGTTCAGACAAAAAGTTCAAAAAGTCATATTACAGTTCGTAGAAAAATATCAAACGAAGTATAGACTCAATCTTTAGGATGTTTTTAACATAAATCTTCAATAATGTTCCAACTGGAGAATTCCTTTGTCTCTAGAATTGCAATGGAACGCAGGTCGCTCCCACGTGTGCACGCATAATCAGCTCATGCCACTCTGGCAGGCCTCTGGTTGATTCAGCTCTCATTCTCCCCCACTTCACAGTAGAAGCCTAAAACAACGTTCTAAAGACTGTTGACATCTAGTGGAAGCCTTGGGAAGTGCAATATGACCCCGTAGACACTGTATATTTGATAGGCAATGAGTTGAAAAACTACAAACCTCAGATTTCCCACTTCCTGGTTGGATTTTTCTCAGGTTTTCACCTGCCATATGAGTTCTGTTATACTCACAGACATCATTCAAGCAGTTTTAGAAACTCAAGAGTGTTTTCTATCCAATACTACTAATAATATGCATATATTAGCTTCTAGGAATGAGTAGCAGGAGGTTTACTCTGGGCACGCTTTTCATCCGAACGTGAAAATGCTGTCCCCTATCCCAAACAGGTTTTAAACAGTCATCACTAGCCGGCCTCCCCCAGTACCCTTTCCTGAACCTTAGACACTGTTACTAGCCGGCTACCACCTGGTGCTCTACCCAGCACCTTCAGAGACTGCTTCACCCTATGTGTATAGAGACATTGAACACTTGTCACTTTAATAATGTTTACATAGTTTTTGTGTGTAATGTTTTGTATTGTTAGGTGTTACTGCACTGTTGGAGCAACAAACCTCAGATAATATCTGCAAATTGGTGTATCCGACCAATACAATTTCATTTGACTTTATATCTATTCAGTATACTGTATTCTCGTCATGGCTCATCCTATATAACTACTTTACATTTTACATTACATTTAAGTCATTTAGCAGACGCTCTTATCCAGAGCGACTTACAAATTGGTGCAAATTGGTACTGATGTACAAACCTTTTATATTCATATGCTGCCCATACTGTCTATAACAAGGTTCTCCAACTATACTGTATACAGTGCCTTTGGAAAGTATTAAGACCCCTTAACCTTTTCCACATTTTGTAATGATACAGACTTATTCTAAAATGGATTAAAAAAGAAAATCAGAAATCTACACACAATACCCCACAATGACAAAGCAAAAACAGGTTTTTAGATGTATACCAAATTTTAAACATAAATACCTTATTTACATAAGTATTTCAACCCTTTTTTATGAGACTTGAAATTGAGCTAAGGTGGATCCTTCTTCCATTTTTCATCCTTGGTATGTTTCTACAACACAATTGGAGTCCTGTGGTAAATGCAATTGATTGGACATGATTTGGAAAGGAACACACCTGTCTATATAAGGTCCCATAGTTTACAGTGTATGTCAGAGCAAATACCAAGCCATGAGGTCAAAGGAATTGTCCGTAGAGCTCTAAGACAGGTGTGACTCGGAAGCCCCTGTCACGGCAGATTTCCTCCTCTTCCTCTGAAGAGGTGAAACAAGGATCGGACCAATATGCAGCGTGGTAGGTGTCCATGGTTTTTAATAAGAAAAACTGAACACGAACACATATACAAAATAATAAAGTGAACTGGCAACGAAACGGTCCCGTGTGGCACAAACACTGACACAGGAAACAATCACCCACAAAATACCCAAAGAATATGGCTGCCTAAATATGGTTCCCAATCAGAGACAACGATAGACAGCTGTCTCTAATTGAGAACCAATCTAGGCAACCATAGACATATAATTTACCTAGAACGGGACCAGCCCCATTAACTTACAAAAACCCATAGACAAGACAAAACACATAAATCCCACATGTCACACCCTGACCTAACGAAAATAATAAAGAAAACAAAGATAACTAAGGCCAGGGCGTGACAGCCCCTGCGCCACTCGGGAGCCCCTCCCCCAACAGACACTGCGAGAAAACCAAGTAACCAAGATATTGATGGTCACTCTGACAGAGCTCTAGAGTTCCTCTGTGGAGATGGGGGAACCTTCCAGAAGGACAGGTCTCTGCAGCACTCCACCAATCAGGCCTTTATGGGGGAGTGGCCAGATGGAAGCCACTCCTCAGTAAAAGACACATTACAGCCCACTTGGACTTTTCTGAAGGGCATGTAAAAGTCTCTGAGACCATGAGAAACAAAATTCTCTGGTCTGATGAATCCAAGATAGAACTGTTTGGCCTGAATGCCAAGCTTCACATCTGGAGGAAACCTGGCACCACCCTACGGTGAAGCATGGTGGTGGCAGCATCATACTGTGGGGATGTTTTTCAGTGGCAGGGACTGGGAGACTCGTCAGGATCGAGGGAAAGATGAATGGAGCAAAGTACAGAGATATCCTTAATGAAAACCTGCTCCAGAGTGCTCAGGCCCTCAGACTGGGGGCAAAGATGCACCTTACAACAAGACAATGACCCTACGCACACAGCCAAGACAACGCTTCCGGACAAGTCTCTGAATGTCCTTGAGTGGCCCAGCCAGAGCCAGGATTTGAACCCGATCGAACATCTCTGTAGATACCTGAAAATAGTTGTGCAACGATGCTCCCCATCCAACCTGACAGAGCTTGACAGGATCTGCATAGAAGAATGGGAGAAACTCCCCAAATACACGTGTGCCAAGTTTGTAGCGTCATACTTCAGAAGACTCGATGCTGTAATTGCTGCCAAAGGTGCCTCCTCAAAGTACTGATTAAAGGCTCTGAATACTTACAGTATGTAAATGTGATATTTCTGTTTTTCTTATTTTAGAAATTAGCAAAAAATTCTAAACATATTTTTGCTTTAACATTACTTGGTGTTGTGTGTAGATTGATGAGGGAAAAAACTATTTAATACATTTTAGAATAAGGCTATAATGTAACAAAATGTGGAAAAAGTCAAGGGGTCTGAATATTTTCTGAATGCACTGTATGTATAATGGTGTGTAAACAGCATGAATACATTTTTTAGAGTAATGTGCAAATATTGTACAATCCAGGTGTGCAAAGTTCTTAGAAACGCACCCAGAAAGACTCACAGCTGTTGTCGCTATCAAAGGTGATTCTAACATGTGTTTACTCAGGGGTGTGAATACTTACAGTATGTAAATGAGATATTCCTGTATTTTATTTTCAGTAAATTTGCACAAAAAAATGTAAGCATGTTTTCACTTTGTCATTATGCGTTATTGTGTGTAGATGTTTGAGAGAAAAAAAATATTTCATCTATTTGTAATTCAGGCTGTAACACAATAACATGTGGAATAAGTCAAGGGGTATGAATACTTTCTGAAGGCATTGCACTCCTGAGTTTTTACCCCTGAGTCAATACATGGTATAACCACCTTTGGCAGCGATTACAGCTGAGAGTCTTTCTGGGTAAATCTCTAAGAGTTTTGCACACCTGTCTTGCACAATATTTGCACATTATTCTTGAAAAAATTCTTTAAGCTCTGTCAATTTGGTTTCGGATCATTGCTAGACAGCCATTTTCAAGTCTTGCCATAGATTTCCAGAACTGTAATAACTAAGCCACTTACAAACATTCAGCATTGTCTGTTCAGCAACTCCAGTGTATATTTAGCCTTGTGTTTTAGGTTATTGTCTTACTGAAAGGTGGATTTTTCTCCCAGTGTCTGTGGGAAAGCAGACTGAACCAGATTTTCCTCTAAGATGAGGATGTTGCCAGTGCAAAGCTCTATTCCATTTCTTTTCATGCTAAAGAACTCCCCAGTTCTTGCGAATGACAAGCATACCCATAACATGATGCAACTACCACCATGCTTGTGGCACTCAGCGATGTGTTGTGTTGGATTTGCCCCCAAACAGTTCTTTTTATTCAGGACATAAAGTACATTTCTTTGTCACATTTCTTTGCCTAAATGCAAACAGAATGCATGTTTTGGAATACTATTATGCTGTGCAGGCTTCCTTCTTTTTACTCTGTCATTTAGATTAGTATTAGTATTGTGAAGAAACTACCATGTTGTTGATCCATCCTCAGTTTTCTCCTATCTCTGTAACTGTTTTAATGTCATCGTTGACCTCATGGTGAAATCCCTAAGCACATTCCTTCCTCTCCGATTAGGAAGGACTCCTGTATCTTTTGGGGATTCTAAGCTGACATGGAATTTTTTTAAGATGGCCATACCATGGATCATTTAGCTATTTGATTTTGAATTTCAGGACCCCTTTAGGTATCCCCCCAAAATATTAAACAATTATTTGATAAAATGTTGAATTTAACCTTTACTACTATAGCCCATAGAAACATTTTCAATAATACATTCATAAATTGCAAAAAAGACAGTCCAAAAATAAATCATAAGTGTCGGTCCTATATCTAGGACATAAAAAAGAAACATCCTCTCACTGTCAACTGCGTTTATTTTCAGCAAAATTCACGTGTAAATATTTGTATGAACACAACAAGATTCAACAACTGAGACTTAAAAAAGTTCCACAGACATGTTACTAACAGAAAACATAAGTAACAGTCAGTATCTGGTATGGCCACCAGCTGCATTAAGTACTGCAGTGCATCTCCTCCTCATGGACTACACCAGATTTGCCACTTCTTGCTGTGAGATGTTACCCCACTATTCCACCAAGGCACCTGCAAGTTCCCGGACATTTCTGGAGGGAATGACCCTAGCCCTCACCCTCCGATCCAACAGGTCACAGACCTGCTCAATGGGATTGAGATCCGGGCTCTTCACTGGCCATGGCAGAACACTGACATTCCTGTCTTGCAGGAAATCACGCACAGAACGATGAAGCTCTGTGAAGTTATTTAATAGTTTATAAGAAAGCGTCTTTTTTTTACACATATGTAACACCTTTTTGTGCGTAGACACAAAACTACCTCTATACTTACATTACATTTTTAAAGCCGGTACCAGTTACCTACGGACAAGTCCCGTGACACTCGTGAGAGTCTCCCCTTTCCATAGAGTGGTCATAATCGATTTTACGCCAAACCGTTCGGAGGCTATAGACGTTTTTGTGATAAGACCAGTTTTCAGGATATCTCATGGTCTCAAACTCCGCTGTAGCTCGGCCACCTTCCACCGCAGATGCGGAAGGCCGCGACAGGCAGATCCGATGGATTATTAGACAGATATCTCTATCTTAAATGGATAGATTTTGATGTGGATTTTTAAAATTATGTTACTTAGATTGACGCACCGGTGCGTCAATTGACTCTAGAAGTCATTAATAACTTCACCACTGCTCAAAGGGATATTCAATGTCTACTTTAAAAAATAATACATATATTCATATTATGGAATTGTTTTAAGATGGTCATACTTATGGATCATTTCGCTATTTGATTTTGAATTTTAGGACCCATTTAGATATACCAGAAAAATATTTTTCAAAACCGGTGCGCCAATCAACTTTTAATAACTTCACCATGCTCAAAGGGATATTCAATGTCAGTTTTTTGACATTTTCACCCATCTACCAAAATGAGCCCTCCTTTGCAAGGCATTGGAAAACCTCCCTGGTCTTTGTGGTTGAATCTGTGTTTGAAATGCACTGCTTGACTGAGGGACCTTACAGATAATTGTGTGGGGTACAGAGATGAGGTAGTCATAAAACAATTATGTTAAACGCTATTATGGTGTATTGTGTGTAGGCCTGTGACAAAAAAAAATCTCGATTTCATACAGTTTAAATTCAGGCTTTAACACAACAAAATGTGAAAGAAGTCAAAGGGAGGCATAGTATACATATGTCTCTCTCTCTCTCTCTCTCTCTCTCTCTCTCTCTCTCTCTCATTTATATATATATATATTTACAGTACCAGTCAAACGTTTGGACACAAGGGTTTTCCTTTACTTTCTACATCGAAGCTGGTTGAGAGCGTGCAAAGCTGTCATCAAGGCAAAGGGTGGCTACTTTGAAGAATCTCAAATATAAAATATATTTTGATTTGTTTAACACATTTTGGGTTACTACAGGATTCCGTAAGTATTATTTCATAGTGTTGATGTCTTCAATATTATTTTTGCAATGTATAAAATGTAAAAATAAAGAAATACCCTTGAATGAGTAGGTGTGTCCAAACTTTTGACTTGTACTGTATATATAAAGCTCTGGAAAATATTAAGAGACCAGTGCAAAATTAGTTTTACTATTTATAGGTATGTGTTTGGGTAAAATTACATTTTTTGTTTTATTCTATAAACTACTGACAACATTTCAAACAACACAATACTAATGTTTTAACTTAGGAAGAGTTCAGAAATCAATATTTGGTGGAATAACCCTGATTTTCAATCACAGCTTTCATGTGTCTTGGCCTGCTCTCCACCAGTCTTTCACATCGATGTTGGTTGACTTTATGCCACTCCTGGCACAACAATTCAAGCAGCTCAGCTTTGTTTGATGGCTTGTGACCATCCATCTTTCTCTTGATCACATTCCAGTGGTTTTCAGTGGGGTTCAGATTTAGAGATTTGGCTGGTCATGACAGGTTCTTGATCAGCTGCTCCTCCATCAACACGTTGATTGACCTGGCTGTGTGGCATGGAGCATTGTCCGGCTGGGAAAAGTTTTCTTCCAGGACAACCTTGTACGTGGCTTGATTCATGCGTCCTTCACAAAGACAAATCTGCCCAATTCCAGCTTTGCTGAAGCACCCCTAGATCATCACCGATCCTCCACCAACTTTCACAGTGGGTGCGAGACCTGGAGAGGCCTACAAGCCACAGTGTCTCGCACCCCGTGGGAAATTTGGTGGAGGATCGGTGATATATATATATATATATATATATATATATACTTTGACATTGTTTGTTCTGATATTTGTTCATTTCTTTATTTTTACTTTTTGGATAACGTGCATATTGTTTTGTTTTGGTTGGTATTATTACTGTACTGTTGGAGCTAGAAACACAAGCATTTCGCTGCACCTGCGATAACATCTGCAAATCTGTGTACACGACCAATAAACTTTAATTTGATTTATCAGGCCAGACACTGATGGGTTGATATATTGACCTGGCACCCAGGAGCTGTGCAGCACCGGCACTTATGTGTGGCTCAGTGGGTAGCGTACCCCGCTTGCAAATGCCAAGGGTTGAGGGTTTGATTCCCCATGGGGCCACCCATATGTAAAATGTATGCATACATGACTGTAAGTTGTGTTGGATAAAAGCATCTGCTAGATGGCATTTTATATTATATTATAGAACACAGCAGCCAATGCAGTGTTCCATAGAGTGTTTGTTTTATTTAGCCCAGGCTCATTTGTATCCAGCCCCAGATAAGTGCATTTGTCCCGGGTTTCGTGGCCCTGCATGGCCACTGCACATCCGACGTGTACAGGTCTGTAGGTCTAACACCTGTGCAGCTAGGCGGAACATTGCATGGCATCGGAAGGGAAGGTGAAGAAGTCAGGTCTAACAACACCTGGCTCCTTTGGCACGTGTGTCTGGGTCTGCCCCGGTCCTGCCAATCTCACAGCATCAGGTCTCGGAAGGTTGCACAGAGAAAAGACGAGGGAGGGGGGGCAATGTTGAGTGTGTGTCCATGTGTACCTGGAAGAGAAATAATGAACACAGTACAAGACATAAGATCTACTCTAGTAGGTAAAATGCGACATTGGACGTCATAATTGTCTGGTTGTAAATTGGTTCCCTAATTGTAGAGGCATCAACTTATCACAAGGAAAATATGTATATTTTGTTCACGATGACACCAAGACATCTAGCAATGGCACATCATTATCTGTGTCACGCCCTGGCCATAGAGAGGCTTTTATTCTCTATTTTGGTTAGGCCAGGGTGTGACTAGGGTGGGCATTCTAGTTTCTTTATTTCTATGTTTTCTGTTTCTACGTCTTGGCCGGGTATGGTTCTCAATCAGGGACAGCTGTCTATCGTTGTCTCTGATTGGGAATCATACTTAGGCAACCTGTTTTGCCACCTTAGTTGTGGGTAGTTTGTTAGTGGCCTGTATAGCCCTAGTAAGTGTCACGGTTGTTTTTGTTGGTGACATTCAAAATAAAAAGGAATGTACGCTCACCACGCTGCACCTTGGTCTGGTCATTTCATTTCCCTGACGACGTTCATGACAGTCTGGTAAGATATCCAGGTAACAACCATCAGAACAAAAACACCAGACAACACCGGATGATCCGGATCAACACAACACCAGATGTATTTCTCCTTCCCAGACTTCCGGCGCCAACAGAGATGGCCGCCTCGCTTCGCGTTCCTAGGAAACTATGCAGTTTTTGTTTTTTTTACGTGTTATTTCTTACATTAGTACCCCAGGTCATCTTAGGTTTCATTACATACAGTCGAGAAGAACTACTGAATATAAGATCAGCGTCAACTCACCATCAGTACGACCAAGAATATGTTTTCCGCGACGCGGATCCTGTGTTCTGCCTTACAAACAGGACAACGGAATGGATCGCATGCAGCGACCCAAGAAAACGACTCCGAAAAAGAGGGAAACGTAGCGGTCTTCTGGTCAGACTCCGGACAAGGGCACATCGCGCACCACTCCCCAGCATTCTTCTTGCCAATGTCCAGTCTCTTGACAACAAGGTTGATGAAATCCGAGCAAGGGTAGCATTCCAGAGGGACATCAGAGACTGCAACGTTCTCTGATTCACGGAAACATGGCTTACTGGGAAGACGCTATCCGATGCGGTGCAGCCAACGGGTTTCTCCACGCATCGCGCCGACAGAAACAAACATCTTTCTGGTAAGAAGAGTGGCGGGGGCGTATGCCTCATGACTAACGAGACATGGTGTGATGAAGGAAACATACAGGAACTCAAATCCTTCTGTTCACCTGATTTAGAATTCCTCACAATCAAATGTAGACCGCATTATCTTCCAAGAGAATTCTCTTCGATTATAATCACAGCCGTATATATCCCCCAAGCAGACACATCGATGGCTCTGAACGAACTTTATTTAACTCTTTGCAAACTGGAAACCATTTATCCGGAGGCTGCATTCATTGTAGCTGGGGATTTTAACAAAGCTAATCTGAAAACAAGACTCCCTAAATTTTATCAGCATATCGATTGCGCAACCAGGGGTGGTAAAACCTTGGATCATTGTTACTCTAACTTCCGCGACGCATATAAGGCCCTGCCCCGCCCCCCTTTCGGAAAAGCTGACCACGACTCCATTTTGTTGATCCCTGCCTACAGGCAGAAACTTAAACAAGAGGCTCCCACGCTGAGGTCAGACCAAGCTGACTCCACACTCCAAGACTGCTTCCATCACGTGGACTGGGACATGTTTCGTATTGCGTCAGATAAAAATATTGACGAATACGCTGATTCGGTGTGCGAGTTCATTAGAACGTGCGTTGAAGATGTCGTTCCCATAGCAACGATAAAAACATTCCCTAACCAGAAACCGTGGATTGATGGCAGCATTCGCGTGAAACTGAAAGCGCGAACCACTGCTTTTAATCAGGGCAAGGTGTCTGGCAACATGACCAAATACAAACAGTGCAGCTATTCCCTCCGCAAGGCTATTAAACAAGCTAAGCGTCAGTACAGAGACAAAGTAGAATCTCAATTCAACGGCTCAGACACAAGAGGCATGTGGCAGGGTCTACAGTCAATCACAGACTACAAGAAGAAACCCAGCCCAGTCACGGACCAGGATGTCTTGCTCCCAGGCAGACTAAATTACTTTTTTGCCCGCTTTGAGGACAATACAGTGCCACTGACACGGCCTGCAACGAAAACATGCGGTCTCTCCTTCACTGCAGCCGAGGTGAGTAAGACATTTAAACGTGTTAACCCTCGCAAGGCTGCAGGCCCAGACGGCATCCCCAGCCGCGCCCTCAGAGCATGCGCAGACCAGCTGGCCGGTGTGTTTACGGACATATTCAATCAATCCCTATACCAGTCTGCTGTTCCCACATGCTTCAAGAGGGCCACCATTGTTCCTGTTCCCAAGAAAGCTAAGGTAACTGAGCTAAACGACTACCGCCCGTAGCACTCACTTCCGTCATCATGAAGTGCTTTGAGAGACTAGTCAAGGACCATATCACCTCCACCCTACCTGACACCCTAGACCCACTCCAATTTGCTTACCGCCCAAATAGGTCCACAGACGATGCAATCTCAACCACACTGCACACTGCCCTAACCCACCTGGACAAGAGGAATACCTATGTGAGAATGCTGTTCATCGACTACAGCTCGACATTCAACACCATAGTACCCTCCAAGCTCGTCATCAAGCTCGAGACCCTGGGTCTCGACCCCGCCCTGTGCAACTGGGTACTGGACTTCCTGACGGGCCGCCCCCAGGTGGTGAGGGTAGGCAACAACATCTCCTCCCCGCTGATCCTCAACACGGGGGCCCCACAAGGGTGCGTTCTGAGCCCTCTCCTGTACTCCCTGTTCACCCACGACTGCGTGGCCACGCACGCCTCCAACTCAATCATCAAGTTTGCGGACGACACAACAGTGGTAGGCTTGATTACCAACAACGACGAGACGGCCTACAGGGAGGAGGTGAGGGCCCTCGGAGTGTGGTGTCAGGAAAATAACCTCACACTCAACGTCAACAAAACTAAGGAGATGATTGTGGACTTCAGGAAACAGCAGAGGGAACACCCCCTATCCACATCGATGGAACAGTAGTGGAGAGGGTAGCACGTTTAAGTTCCTCGGCATACACATCACAGACAAACTGAATTGGTCCACTCACACTGACAGCGTCGTGAAGAAGGCACAGCAGCGCCTCTTCAACCTCAGGAGGCTGAAGAAATTCGGCTTGTCACCAAAAGCACTCACAAACTTCTACAGATGCACAATCGAGAGCATCCTGGCGGGCTGTATCACCGCCTGGTACGGCAACTGCTCCGCCCTCAACCGTAAGGCTCTCCAGAGGGTAGTGAGGTCTGCACAACGCATCACCGGGGGCAAACTACCTGCCCTCCAGGACACCTACACCACCCGATGTTACAGGAAGGCCATAAAGATCATCAAGGACATCAACCACCCGAACCACTGCCTGTTCACCCCGCTATCATCCAGAAGGCGAGGTCAGTACAGGTGCATCAAAGCTGGAACCGAGAGACTGAAAAACAGCTTCTATCTCAAGGCCATCAGACTGTTAAACAGCCACCACTAACATTGAGTGGCTGCTGCCAACACACTGTCATTGACACTGACCCAACTCCAGCCACTTTAATAATGGGAATTGATGGGAAATGATGTAAATATATCACTAGCCACTTTAAACAATGCTACCTTATATAATGTTACTTACCCTACATTATTCATTTCATATGCATACGTATATACTATACTCTACATCATCGACTGCATCCTTATGTAATACATGTATCACTAGCCACTTTAACTATGCCACTTTGTTTACTTTGTCTACATCATTACATTTACATTTAAGTCATTTAGCAGACGCTCTTATCCAGAGCGACTTACAAATTGGTGCATTCACCTCATATGTATATACTGTACTCGATACCATCTACTGTATGCTGCTCTGTACCATCACTCATTCATATATCCTTATGTACATATTATGTACATATTCTTTATCCCCTTACACTGTGTATAAGACAGTAGTTTTGGAATTGTTAGTTAGATTACTTGTTGGTTATCACTGCATTGTCGGAACTAGAAGCACAAGCATTTCGCTACACTCGCATTAACATCTGCTAACCATGTGTATGTGACAAATAAAATTGGATTTGATTTGATTTGATTTGGTCGCTAAAAAAGCATGAAAAGAACTGTAGGCATATACAACCTGACCATGACCTCACAATATGTTATTGACGCCATTAAAATCAGTTTGCCCTAGGACACTGTTTTGTTGAATATTCTGCACTGTGACAGCAGTCCAATTTGACAACATTTCAAATCCCACCCAACAGAACGTCAATGTACTCTGATTTTTCACCATGTAATCATTGTTCACACTACATTTACCATCTGGACGTACTGTATAAGTTAATTACGCACAAAAAATATTTTTAAATCCTCCTCCACAGTATACCAATACTGACAACGACAACCAGCATCAATACTGTCACACCCTGATCTGTTTGTTTGTTGTCTCCACCCACCTCCAGGTGTCACCCATCTTCCCCATTATCCCCTGTGTATTTATACCTGTCTTCTCTGTTCATCTGTTGCCAGTTCGTCTTGTTTGTCAAGGCAACCAGCGTTTTGTCTCAGCTCCTGCTTTTCCCTCGTCTCTTTTTCTCATCACCTGGTTTTGTCCCTTGCCTGTCCCTGAGCCTGCCTGCCATCCTGTACCTTTGCCCCTACTCTGGATAACCTACCTCTGCCTGACCTGACCCTGAAACTGCCTGTCGGCCTGTACTTTTGTCCCACTACTCTGGATTACCAACCCCTGCCTGCCTTGACCTGTCATTTGCCTGCCCCTGTTGCTGTTGGGTGTTGCATTTGGATCTTACCTGAAACGTGATAAATACCTAATCACCACCAAGTTCCTACCTTTTATTCCCTTGTTATCTTCACCAATAAGTAATAATACTATTACTCATATTGGCATTCATTATAAAAGCGGTCATATTAAAAGCTATAATAAGAGTAATGATAGTTGTAATTATGATAATAACAGCAACGACAATACAATCATCATCCTCACCATCAATAAGTCAAACGAACGGCAAAAACAAGAGTGTGCAGATATTCATATACAGCAGCTCATTATTTTCTCACTTTGTAAGTTGGCAGTCTTCAATCACAACACAAGGTATATCAGACCATTTTGTTCAGTTCATTAGATTCCCTTGCCAATGAAAATGGAAGAAAAGTTCAGAAACAACATTATAGGCTCACTTAGGCCTAGATTCCATCAGATCAAGCCTTAACCAGTCATAGCAGACAGCAGCATAGCAGATGTGTTGCTGGTGTTGGAACTGCTGATGAAGACAGCTTGGCTGTCGAAAGGTTGGTAATTACATTTTTGCATCTGAGCTCCTAGAGTGTGCGGCTCTCTTTTATTTTCAAGTTGGAACTGCTTTTGCCATCATTCCTCACAAAGCCAAACGTTCAGAACAAGAAAGTGGGCTGCATGGGATTTCTCTTAATGTGACTCCGTTCAGCCACTGGCATTGTCCCGCTTTAGGTATAATGCCAGGAGCCACTTGTGGATTTGACAGCTCTGACGCAGTTCCAACTCCGTCACCATCAAACAACCGCTATGTGGGTGTCGGCCAAAGCGGATCTGATTGAATAGAGACATTATTCACATTCAGACAATCACAATAGAGGAAAGGCAGATCAGCCCAGTTCGTTTCAAGTTCATTAGATCCGAATGTCAGAGAGAAATGAGAGAAAGAAATTGAAAACAACAAGAGCAGTTTTTAAATGTCCATTACTCACACGTTGCCTATTAGGCAGAGAACATATTTCCACATGCCATCCTTGTTATATTCTAGCATTAAAAATACTCATTTGAAGAACTGGCAATAACTGATAACGGGTATCCGCTTTACACATCACAACACCCTTGAAAGAACACAATCCTCATTTGGAATCGCCCTTGACACTGAAGGACAAGTATGGTAAAATAATAATACATCTCAATATGCAGATCTGGTAATTGGAGCGATTATTAAATATGTATATTTTAACTGTAGATCTACCTATATGAAATATTATACCATGACCCCTATTATATCATGACCCCTTTTCCATGATTTGGAAAAGGGGTCGGAGAGAGAAAGGTAGCGTAAACCAAACGAATCAGATCAAAATGTCCTGCCCCATGGAAAGTAGTGGTTTAAAATATACTTCATATCTTCATCTCAACACACTGCCTCGTGGAGGGTTTTTCTGGTTCCCCTGTAATGGTTAGTGCAGTGCAGAATGGCTAAACTTCTACTAATGTGATCAGCATTAAGGTTATGTCTGTCTCTATATCCTTTCCATTGCCTATTGGTTGAACTTAGAGTTTGCTGTTCAGGAGTTATTCACAACTTGGATGCTATGGTTCATGTACCTACAGTAAATACCACAGGTATCAGAGAGTCAAACGTGAAGAATTCCATCTCATGGAACCAGTTTTTACCACAGATGAATGTTCAGAATTGCGAATATGGAGTCTTCAATACACCTGCTTGAGTGAGTAATTCACCAGTTTTGCACAGTAAACCCTTTGAGTCTTGAACCTCACATGGGGGATATCCAGGATTTCTGCAGCCAATAATAGATAAGGCCTTGCAGGCTTGCACAAAGCCCAATCCCCCAGGCTCCCTGCTAAGTGTCACGTTCTGTGGACCTATTTATCGAAATGTTACACTGCCTGTGATCTTGATTGCCGAAGACTCCTCTCATCAGATCAAAGGCTCAGAGCATTTCTTTTGATATTCCTTGCCATAAATTCAGTGCCATGTCTAGCCCCAAAGTCCCCAATTGTTATTACACCACATTCAGTTGATAGCATGGTAGAGAATCCGTGTATTGGCCCGACAAGACTCTCGGATGACCGTCATATTGAAATGCAACACATTTATATTTGAAGTATTTCCAACTTCCTGAGACTGAATGTTACAACATGTGACGTTGGTGACATAGACTTCTTTTTGGCGTCAGACTAACAGTAAACATTTGACAGGAAACATGAGATTTCCTAAAAACAGCATAATTCTAACACACGAACAAATTCCCAGACCAATCTATCATACAGTCATAGAGTCTTAGAGAACTACTTTTGTGTAGAAATCTTGTGGATGAAATCTCCAAGGTTCAGTCTTTGCTACAAAGTGGAGCTCTCCTTTCCCCGGTGTCCTCCTCTTCCAAAACACACCACTGTGCGTCACTTCATCCATGTCAGACCTGTCATTCCGCTCCACTCACTCACCAGGTCTCTGTCATGACCCTCTGCTGTGACAGTGTAAATGTCCAATCTGTTGGCCCCTCTCTCACAGCCAGAGCCACATTCAATTGAAAGCCAATGAAAACTGCCTGGGCAGATGAGACTCATTAAATGGGCACCAAGCAGAGTGTGTAGGAGGATTTCAAAGACTTTTTGTGCGTAATGAATTTATACAGTACGCCCAGACGGTAACTTTAGTGTGAACAATGATTACAAGGTGAAACAATCAGAGTGCATTGACGTTCTGTTGGGTGGGATTTCAAATGTTGCCAAATTGGACTATGCCCTCACAGCGCAGAATATTCAACAAAAGAGTGTCCTAGGGCAAACGGATTTCAACTACAATAACATATTTTGTGAGGTCATGGTCAGGTTGTATAGGCCTACAGATGTTGTTGTTTTTTCATGCTTTTTAAGCATACCAGGATAAATAAATCTGGTGTTGTGTTGATTCGGATCATCTGGTGTTTTTGTTCTGATGGTTGTTACCTGGATATCTTACCAGACAATGATGTGCCATCTTTGCTAGACGTTTTGGTGTCGTCGTGAACAATTATGACGTCCCATGTCGCATTTTACCTACTAGGGTAGAGCTTATGTCTTGTACTGTGTTCATTTTTGCACTTCCAGGCACACATGGACACACGATCGACATTGCCTGCCCGTCCCCCACACCACTGCCACTCTCTGTTGTCATCTATGCATTGTCATTTCAATTAACTCTACCTAGATGTACATACCACCTAAACTAATTGGTGCCCCCGCACCAATTGCACTTTAATTACTTGTTACTTTTATCTCTTATACTTATCCGTGTTTTTTGAAGCTGCACTGTCGGTTAGGGGCTCGTAAGTAAGCATGTTCACTGTAAGGTCTACACCTGTTGTATTCGCATCATGTGACTAATACATTTTGATTTGATTTGACATTTGACATTGCCCCTCCCTCCCCCCGTTTCCCTCGTCTTTTCTCTGTGAATCCTTCCCGATGCTGTGAGATTGGCAGGACCGAGGCAGGCCCAGACACACGTGTCAAAGGAGCCAGGTGTTGTTAGACCTGACTTCTTCACCTTCCCTTCCGATGCCATGCAATGTTCCGCCTAGCTGCACAGGTGTTAGACCTACAGACCTGTACACGTCGGATGAGCAGTGGCCACGAAACCCCAGACGAATGCACTTATCTGGGGCTGGATACAAATGAGCCTGGACCAAAACTACCAATACTAATACAGAATTATAATAATATACACTTCTCTTTCCATGACAGACTGACCAGGTGAAATCTATGATCCCTTATTGATGTCACTTGTTAAATCTTCTTCAATCAGTGTAGATGGAGGGAATGAGACAGGTTAAAAAAGGATGTTTAAGCCTTGAGACAATTGAGACAAGGATTGTGTATTTGTGCCATTCAGAGGGTGAATGGGCAAGACAAAAGTGCCTTTGAACTGAGTATGGTAGTAGGTGCCAGCAATGCTTAATTTGAGCCATATCCTGCCAAAACAGAGATCCGGCACCTCTCAGATTTGACCTTGTTCGTTCCGGCACCTCTTTGACTGGCTACGGTACCTCTCACAGCATTATTTATACAATTTGTTCACTGTTTGCATTGAAAACATTTTTTAAGCGATCAGAGTTAAATCAAGTTGCATCCTGGTCATTTCTCCCGCCTCCCTGAAAAACCATAATGTAAAATCACGGTGATCCTTCTGTGCAACCATCCTATCCTTCCACACTGATTTCAGACCTGCTCTCTTATTTGTACATATAGGTTATGGGGTGGGCCGGCAAGGTAAGTAACTGATTTTGAAGCAGGTCTTGGCAGTGGTGGTCAGCTAGTGAAGAGGTCCCTACGTAATCATGTCAGATAGCATAGGCTAGTAGTCTCCCTACTGAATTTTAAACATGGAAAAGACTAATAAAAAATGGATAAGCAAAGGCAATCAACTTTAATGAAGATTTTCAAGTCCAAAAATCCTGAAAAAGATGGTGAATCGAACCTGAAACGAGCCAGAGAACTGTCAATGGCGGATGAGAGGAATGGGTCAGAAGTTTACATACACTAAGTTGACTGAGCCTTTAAACAGCTTGGAAAATTCCAGAAAATTATGTCATGGCTTTAGAAGCTTCTGAGCCTAATTGACGTCAATTGGAGGTGTACCTGTGCATGTATTTCAATGCCTATCTTCAAACTCAGTGCCTCTTTGCTTGACATCATGGGAAAATCAAAAGAAATCAGCCAAGACCTCAGAAAACAAATTGTAGACCTCCACAAGTCTGGTTCATCCTTGGGAGCAATTTCCAAATGCCTGAATGTACCACAGTCATCTGTACAAACAAGAGTACGCAAGTATAAACACATGGGACCACGCAGCCGTCATACTGCTCAGGAAGGAGACGCGCTCTGTCTCCTAGAGATGAACATACTTTGGTGTGAAAAGTGCAAATCAATCCCAAAACAACAGGAAAGGACCTTGTGAAGATGTTGGAGGTAACAGAAACAAAAGTATCTATATCCACAGTAAAACGAGTCCTATATCGACATAACCTGAAAGGCCGCTCAGCAAGGAAGAAGCCACTGCTCCAAAACCACCATAAAACAGACAGACTACGGTTTGCAACTGCACATGGGGACAAAGATCGCACTTTTTGGAGAAATGTCCTCTGGTCTGATGAAACAAAATATAACTGTTTTGACCATAATGACCATCGTTATGTTTGGAGGAAAAAGGGGGAGGCTTGCAAGCCGAAGAACACCATCCCAACCATGAAGCACGGGGGTGGCAGCATCATCATGTTGAGGGGGTGTTTTGCTGCAGGAGGGACTGGTGCAATTCACAAAATAGATTGCATCATGAGGCAGGAAAATTATGTGGATATATTGAAGCAACATCTCAAGACTTCAGTCAGTTAAAGCTTGGTCGCAAATGGGTCTTCCAAATGTACAATGACCCCAAGCATACTTCCAAAGTTGTGGCAAAATGGCTTAAGGACAACAAAGTCAAGGTATTGGAGCGGCCATCACAAAGCCCTGACCTCAATCCCATAGACAATTTGTGGGCAGAACTGAAAAAGTGTGTGCGAGCAAGGAGGCCTACAAACCTCAGTTACACCAGCTCTGTCAGGAGGAATTGGCCAAAATTCACCCAACTTATTGTGGGAAGCTTGTGGAAGGCTACTCGAAACGTTTGACCCAAATTAAACAATTTAAAGGCAATGCTACCAAATACCAATTGAGTGTATGGTAACTTCTGACCCACTGGGAATGTGATGAAATAAATAAAAGCTGAAGTAAATCATTCTCTCTACTATTATTCTGACATTTCACATTCTTAAAATAAAGTGGTTATCCTAACCTACTTAAGACAGGGATTTTTTTACTCGGATTACATGGCAGGAATTGTGAAAAACTGAGTTTAAAAGTAGTTGGCTAAGGTGTATGTAATCTTCCGACTTCAACTGTATCTGCTGGTGGAATTGTCCGTAATCTGTTATCTACGTTAGAGGGTATGAAGTTTACTGAAAAAACCCCTCATTGGAATTACGCGTGATTGTGCGTCTGTCATGCTGCCATGCAAGAGCGAGGTAGTAACAAGGCTTCAGGCCCTCTTCCCTAATATAAGTGTTTGGCACTGCTCGGGCACACAGGCTTGAGCTCGCAGTAGGTCATGTGCTAAAAGAGATGAGAGCAATCAATTATTTTAAAATACCTATGGACAAGCTATATACGGTTCATAGCGTATCCAACATAAAACAAATGGAGCTAAGAGAGTGCACAGAGAGTTTAGACATTCAGCTGTGCAAAAACGGCAGGATCTTTGATGGGTGGCATCCAGTTTTTGAGTTGTAGAGTCTGTGTGGAACAATTACCCAGCTCTTCACAAGCATTTCACCACAGCAGCTGAGGATGCCCGCCGAGTTTAAGTGGTCTTGCCATGCAAATATCGTCGCATGCGTTTGTTAACAATCTAGGCTTTATGTTTGATGCACTTCAAGAACTATCGGAATTGTCACTCAAGCTCCAAAAGAGAGATTGCACAATTATTACTGCACACAGGGCAGTCATCAGGGAAGCATTGCAATGGCAGAGCAGCCAGGCCGACACACACGACTCAGCCAGAGAGGGATTGAGAACTCTTTCCAATGAGTCAAACTGAATGGTGGAAGACCCAGCGACAGAGTCCTTAATCAGAGGGATTTTTTACAAGGGCTTAGCGAGGAACATGGAGGCTGGAATGTTATCTCAAGGAGGACGGGTGGTGGAGAATACAGGATACAGACAGTTCATCAAGGAGCTGAAGATGCTTTACGCGCAATACTGGCCAGAGGACGCAGGAGCACTGTACAGAGAAACAGAGATAGAATCTCTCTGCCAGCGGTTTGGTATTGACAGTCCACTTAGGGTCATACAGGCCTACAGGCAGTACAGGTACTACAGGTACACTCATGGTAACGATAAAGGTGCCATTCTAGATGGACCTAAAGAGCTGTTGGTGGCAGTCAGCACCAATGTAGAATGCGAGTGAGGATTTTATCATATGAATCTGATTTGCACCTCAACCTGCGCCCCTCTGCATTCCTCCACCACTTCTCTTTCTGAACCTTGTTATCCCACCCCTGATCAAATTCAAGCCAGTTCCCTATGTGAGATCACAGATTTCTAAAGGACACAGATGTCACAGACACCAGGAGCAAAACAAGAAATAGGGAGAAGATGCACAAGGAAATGTCTGTGTTGAGGGAGATTTTTTGAAAACTAAGGTAGGAACATCTTTTTCCTTTACATACCTGTTCTGTACTGTGAAGTTAATCTGAATATGCACTTCATGTTATCACAAGTAGGAGGCCTATATATTCTGATGTGTGTTCTGCTGTAGCCTACATTGGATACTGAACAGAAATTGAAACACAATGTGTAAAGTGTTGGTCCCATGTTTCATGAGCTGAAATTAAAGATCCCTGAAATTTTCCATACACACACAAAGCTTATTCCTCTCAAACATTGTGCACAAATTTGTTAACGTCCCTGTTAGTGAGCATTTCTGCTTTTCTGTCAAGATAATCCATCCACCTGACAGGTGCAGCATATCAAGAAGCTGATTAAACAGCATGATCATTACACATGAGGGTTAAATGGTAGGAACCCGATTACTGGGATTTACCGCCCACAATCACACCCTTTTCCCGGGATAAATAACTGTGAGAAACCGGTAAATTATAATAAATTATTTATATTAACAGCATGGCGTGAAATATAACTATTATATTATATGCGATGTCTAAATCTGGCTTCTCTATGGCCTCTGCATGATGAATCAACGCTCAGGGTGGGGACAGACAGCCCATCTCAGTATAGAGTGCAGTTCACAATGCATGTAGACCTATCATCTCATCATGGTAATGTTTTTTCTTGTGACAGGTAGGCCTACATTTGTTACAGCATAGCCTATGTTACAGTGATATAAAGACCGAATGCGCATCTAATTTACCCATCTCCATCTGACCTTCGGGGGTTACCTTGGTTTTTAATTGTAAGATTTGTTTTTTGAGTTTTTGAGAGTTTTTAAACAGCCAATCACTTAAGCAGTCTTTCTCTCCATCAACTCCATTCAAATTGGATCCAAAATAGATAATCCTGTTCTAGATTGATATATGGCACTAAATATAGATGTCCAAGTCTACCTCTTTCAGGTAATAAATACAATGTAGTATTAGCCTTATATTTAGCTAATTAATGATGGGTTATGCATAATAAGCTTCTAACGTATAGTCACTGTCTCTTGCGCAATACACACGCACCTCTGCTCCACTGGCTTCTCCTTAAAAACACTCCTTAGCTCTTGAACTAGAATAGCTTGCTGGACATAATTTTTTTGTATTTCTTATACTAATAGACTATTCCAAGAGGGACGCAAGCTCTTTTTTCCTCTATGTTAAATACAGCAGCCAATAGAACTCATGGGTGGTTTGAAAGAGTTGAAAGCACGATGTGGCTGTAGACTATAGCGGTTATTTATTCAAACCCATAAGCAGAGCCCCACCTGTTTTGAGCCCCACATTTTTAGCATTTATTTTTGGGGGCTTGCCTGTTTTGCATGTTATTTTGGCATTAATACATGTTACATATCAGTTTCCAAACGATGTAAAAAAGAATATATATATATATTTTCTTGAGTAAGACAGCTCCAAAAGGCAGGCGTTTCAGCCAAGCTCAGAGCTTTTTATGGTGGTGGGGCAAGCCAGCAGAAAATATGGAGCGCTGCACCGTGATTGTCTCAGTGTTCTGTCACTCATGGGGACTTTATGTCACTGCCAAGTGTAAGAGGAGACATTGAAAATTCTAGCCCTTCGGCTGCTGCCATAGAAGTGCCCATCCAAGAAGGCTCAAGGTCATTGGCCACGGATAAAATGACGTCAAATCACACTTTATGTACAGTAGCTTATATTGGACTGATCATGTCAACATCACACTTTCACAATCTTAGCCTAATAATTTGGTCTATTTACCTCTCTTTAATTTTGCCTACTGTTCTACCGTAGCCTATAACCTGTTTTAGATAAATGCAATCATTGAATAGTGTAAGAGCTTTCATTGTCTTCTAATATGCCCCCTTTATTTATTCTACAGTTCTAACTTGGTGTACAGGGAGAGCACTGAATGAACGGCCCATGTTCTGAATTCTGTCGCTGTACATTTCAAAAGTGCTAAACAAATAGTTATATTGACTAACATTACGTCTGTCCTAGCTTGCTCGTTGTCTTAGTCGAAATTACGAATTGCCTCTTATGCGCATGTTGTCCCATTATGCCATAGTTTGTACATCTCAATTGTCATTAGAAACCACATTTGCTAAAGCAAGTCAGCCATATCAGCTATGTTTTTTTTATTCAGTAAATGAGGTTGAATGAACTGTTTCGCTGCCAGACAAGGCTCCGCTGATAACCAGGTGTAGCAGTGGTAAGATGTTGGGACTAGAGGTCGACCGATTAATCGGAATGGCCGATTAATTAGGGCCAATTTCAAGTTTTCATAACAATCGGAAATCGGTATTTTGCCTTTTTTTATACCTTTCTTTAACTAGGCAAGTCAGTTAAGAACACATTCTTATTTTCAATGACGGCCCAGAAACGGTGGGTTAACTGCCTCGTTCAGGGTCAGAATGACAGATTTTCACCTTGTCAGCTCGAGGGATGCAATCTTGAAACCTTACAGTTAACTAGTCCAACGCAATAACGACCTGCCTCTCTCTCGTTGCACTCCATAAGGAGACTGCCGGTTACGCGAATGCAGTAAGCCAAGGTAAGTTGCTAGCAAGCATTAAACTTATCTTATAAAAAACAATCAATCGTAATCACTAGTTAACTACACATGGTTGATGATATTACTAGATATTATCTAGCGTGTCCTGCGTTGTATATAATCTGACTGAGCATACAAGCATACAAGTATCTCACTGAGTGGTGGTAGGCAGAAGCAGGTGCTTAAACATTCATTCAAACAGCACTTTCGGGCATTTTGTCAGCAGCTCTTCCTTGTGTGTGAAGCATTGTGCTGTTTATGACTTCAAGCCTATCAACTCCCGAGATGAGGCTGGTGTAACCGAAGTGAAATGGCTAGCTAGTTAGCGCGCGCTAATAGCATTTCAAACGTCACTCGCTCTGAGCCTTCTAGTAGTTGTTCCCCTTGCTCTGCATGGGTAACGCTGCTTCGATGGTGGCTGTTGTCGTTGTGTTGCTGGTTCGAGCCCAGGGAGGAGCGAGGAGAGGGACAGAAGCTATACTGTTACACTGGCAATACTAAAGTGCCTATAAGAACATCCAATAATAACTACAACCTATAATAACTACCCATTCCTATAATAACTACAAACTAAAACTTCTTATCTGGGAATATTGAAGACTCATGTTAAAAGGAACCACCAGCTTTCATATGTTCTCATGCTCTGAGCAAGGAACTGAAACGTTAGCTTTCTTACATAGCACATATTGCACTTTTCCTTTCTTCTCCAACACTTTGTTTTTGCATTATTTAAATCAAATCGAACATGTTTCATTATTTACTTGAGGCTAAATTGATTTCATTGATGTATTATATTAAGTTAAAATAAGTGTTCATTCAGTATTGTTGTATTGTCATTATTACAAATAAATAAAATAAAAATCCGCCGATTAATCGGTATCGGCTTTTTTTTGGTCCTCCAATAATCGGTATCGGTATCAGCGCTGAAAAATCATAATCTGTCGACCTCTAGTTGAGACTGTTGTTGGGACAGCTTTATATAGGCCCTAACAGCCTGTGGGCACCGTCTGTCACAGTTATAGTGGAATTCATGTATTGTTTAGTGTTGTGTTGTGTAGTGGCTTTGCTGGCATGCTTCCCACTTTTTTTTCCCTACTAAGCTTATATGCTAAAATGTAAGCTTGTCGTGTATTGTGCACTAGCCTATATCATATAGCCTATCCTATTGGATAACGACACAATCATTTGGGCTTTTTTGGGCTTGGGCTTGTTAAAGGTCCAATGTATTTAATGTATGTCTCATCAGGCTTGCATTTTCGATCAAAGCTTTATTCAAATCCAGACCTCGGCCTATTTATATGCTTTATAATACTTTTGAATTACGCTTTGGGTTTTGGGACGTGGAACATTTGTAAAATACCGGAAAAGTATTCAACCTTATTACACAAGTGCACCTTGTGCTGGAGACAATACAAGGCCACTTTAAAATATGCATTTTTGTCTAACAACACAATGCCACAGATGTCTCAAGTTTTGAGGGAGCATGCACTTTCTCTACCATAAGCCGCCTCCAATGTTGTTTTAGAGAATTTGGGAGTACAACCAGCTTCACAACCACAGACTATGTGTAACCACGCCAGCCCAGGACCTCCACATCCGGCTTCTTCACCTGCAGGTTTGTCTGAGACTTGCGAACCTGGACAGCTGATGAAACTGAGGAGTATTTCTGTCTGCGATGAAGCCCTATACTGGGAAACAAAACTCATTCTGATTGGCTGGGCCTGGTTCCTAAGTGGGTGGGTTTATGCCCTCCCAGGCCCACACATGGCTGCGCCCCTGCCCAGTCATGTGAAATCCATAGATTTATTTATTTCAACTAATTTATTTCCTTATATGAACTGTAACTAAGTAAAATCATTGAAATTGTTTCATGTTGCGTTTATATTTTTGTTCAGTATATATTCAGATATCAAATCAGATTATTGTGATATGTTTGTTCTACTGCTACATTGATGTCTTGAAAAGTATATGAAATTCAACTCTTGTAAGCCATACAGCTGAGTGTGTGGATATGCAATGGCGGGTGTTCTGTAGTTACATCTAAAAATGATGTACATTAATAGCTTGAAAATCAGGCTATAAGAAATTCTGACTTGTAAGCCCCACAGCTGTATGCACTGTATATATGCAGTACCAGTCAAAGGTTGGATACACCTACTTATTCAAGGGTTTTTCTTTATTTGACTATTTTCTACATTGTAGAATAATGGTGAAAACATCAAAACTATGAAATAACACACATGGAATCATATAGGAACCAAAAAAGTGTTAAACATAATATATTTTATATTTGAGATTCTTCAAAGTAGCCACCCTTTGCCTTGATGACGGCTTTGCACACTCTTGGCATTCTCTCAAACAGCTTCACCTGGAATAATTTTCCAACAGTCTTGAAGGAGTTCCCACATATGCTGAGCACTTGTTGACAGCTTTTCCTTCACTCTGCGGTCCAACTCATCCCAAATCATCTCAATTGGGTTGAGGTCGGGTGATTGTGGAAGCCAGGTCATGCAGCACTCCATCACTCTCCTTCTTGGTCAAATAGCCCTTACACATGCTGGACTTGTGTTGAGTCATTGTTCTGTTGAAAATCAAATGATCGTCCCACTAATTGCAAACCAGATGCGATGGGGTATTGCTGCAGAATCCTGTGGTAGCCATGCTGGTTAAGTGTGCCTTGAATTCCAAATAAATCACTGACAGTGTCACCAGAAAAGCACACACAATCAGATCTCCTCCTCCATGCTTCACGGAGGGAACCACACATGCGACGATCATCCGTTCTACCCTACTCTGCTTCTCACAAAGACACAGTGGCTGGAACCATAAATATCACATTTGGACTCATCAGTCCAAAGGACAGATTTCCACCGGTCTAATGTCCAATGCTTGTGTTTCTTGGCCCAAGCAAGTCTCTTCTTCTTATTGGTGTCCTTCCTTAGTAGTTTTTTTTGCAGCAATTCAACCATGAAGTCTCCTCTGAACAGTTGATGTTGAGATATGTTTGTTACTTGAACTTTGTGAAGCATTTATTTGGGATGCAATTTCTGAGGCTTGTAACTCTTATGAACTTATCCTCTGCAGCAGAAGTAACTCTGTGTCTTCCTTTCCTGTGGCGGTTCTCATGAGAGACAGTTTCATCATAGCGCTTGATGGTTTTTGCGACTGCACTCAAAGAAACTTTCAAAGTTCTTGACATTTTCCTGATTGACTGACCTTCATGTCTTAAAGTAATGATGGACTGTTGTTTATCTTTGCTTATTTGAGCTGTTCTTGCCATAATATAGACTTGGTCTTTTACCAAAATAGGGTTATCTTCTGTATACCAACCCCTACCTTGTCACAACACAACTGATTGGCTCATTTACTGAATAAAAAAAACATAGCTGATATGGCTGACTTGCTTTGAACTGGTTGAGAGAATGCCAAAAGTGTGCAAAGCTGTCATCAAGGCAAAAGGTGGGTACTTTGAAGAATCTGAAATGTAAAAATGATTTCATGTTTAACACTTTTTTGGCTACTGTCACGTCTACTCCCGCTCCTTCCCTCTGGCGTTCAACGTTGCCGGTATACTAACTACCAGTCCTGGGATCCATCATTACATGCACCTGGCGTCAATCATTATGCGCACATGCACATCATCATGAGGCACACATGGACTCCATTACCTCACTTATTACCTCCCCTATATCTGGCAATCCCTTAGGTTCCTTCCCCAGTCAGTATTGATCCCGTGTTTATGCAAAGACACTACTGTTATGTTGTCTCGTTTGTTGTTTTATATAGAAAAACCCTGGAATGAGTAGGTGTGTCCAAACTTTTTACTGGTACTGTATATATACAGTGGAAAGTATCAGACGACTTAACTTTTTCCACATTTTGTTACGTTACAGCCTTATGCAAAAATTTATTAAATTCATTTCTTCCTCATCAATCTGCACACAATGCCCCATAATGACAAAGCAAACTTTTTTTTTTTGAAATTTTTGCAATTGTATAAAAAATAATAATAAAACAAATACCTTATTTACATAAGTATTCAGACCCTGAGCTCAGGTGCATCCTGTTTCCATTTATCATCCTTGATACGTTTCTACAACTTGGAGTCCACCTGTTGTAAATTCAATCGATTGGACATGATTTGGAAAGGCACACACCTATCTATATAAGGTCCCACAGTTGACAGTGCATGGCAGAGCAAAAAACAAGCCATGAGGTCAAACGAATTGCCCGTAGAGCTCCGAAACAGGATTGTGTTGAGGCACAGATCCTGGGAAGGGTACCAAAACATTTCTGCAGCATTGTCCCCAAGAACACAGTTGTCTCCATCATTCTTAAATGGAAGAAGTTTGGAACCACCAAGACTCTTCCTAAAGCTGTCCGTCCGGCCAAACTGAGTAATTGGGCGAGAAGGGCCTTAGTCAGGGAAGTGATTAAGAATCCAATGGTCACTCTGACAGAGCTCCAGAGATCCTCTATCGAGATGAGAGAAACTTCCAGAAGGACAACCATCTCTGCACCGCTCCACCAATCAGGCCTTTATGAAAGAGTGGCCAGAGGAAAGCCACTCCTCAGTAATAGGCACATGACACCCCACTTGGAGTTTGCCAAAAGGTACCTAAAGGGCTATCAGACCTAGAGAAACAAGATTATTTGGCCTGAATGCCAACCGCCACGTCTAGAAGAAACCTGACAACAGCAGCATCATGCTGTAGGGATGTTTTTCAGCGGCAGGGACTGGAAGAATTAGTCAGAATCGAGGGAAAAATGAATGGAGCAAAGTACAGAGAGATCCTTGATGAAAATCTGCTCCAGAGCGCTCAGGACCTCAGACTGGGGTTAAGGTTCATCTTCCAACAGGACAATCATTAAGTCGATTTGACAACATCCGGTGAATTGGCAGAGCGCCAAATTCAGATTAAATTACTATAAATATTAAACTTTCATGTAATCACATATGCAATTCTTGGATGGTTTGTCCTAGGGGTTTCTCCTGCCAAATAAGTTCTGTACTCACAGACATCATTCAAACAGTTTTAGAAATGTCAGAGTGTTTTCTATCCAAATCCACTACTAATAATAATATGCATATCCTAGCTTCTGGGCCTGAGTAGCAGGTAGTTTACTTTGGGCACGCTTTTCATCCGGACGTGAAAATACCGCCCCCTAGCCTAGAGAGGTTAAAGAATCTCTTCCGTGGTGCCCCAAAATTAGTTAGTGGATTAAATAATAACAGTCTTCAGATTAATGAAAGTAATGTCATGACACTGCAGTAACATGACATACCTAACGCCATGTATCACTCAAAACCTCTCAGTGCTCTTTAAATTACTCTCTGTATAAGACTGACGACTGTGTAATATGTTATTTTCAACAAATTACTCTACAAGCTAGTATCTATTTGATAGTACATTTCCATGATATGACAGTTCAGTTACAAATTTACAAGCACAGTAACTACACACAATGGTCGAAGCGATCGGAACGTCCAGTGACTGCAACCCTTACTCTTTGTTGACTACGGATGACCATTCAGGATTAATATTTAGGCCCGCCGAAAAACAAGTGCAGGAAAGGAAGCAGGATGGATGGAAAGTGTTGAATGGAATGAGAGAATGAGCGATGACAACACTCGACTTTGACAACACAGTGTTTTGTTTTTGTTTTCTGTCACTGTTGTCCGTCTTTTCGCCTGATCAGGCATCTAGTTCTCGGTTCCAGACGTAACGCATATGGCTCTAACCCATGGTAATTAGAGTACTGTGATTTGGCCAAACTCATCCAACTCCCTTTAGAAAGACTGAACGACTGAAAGAGAGAGAGGGAAGAGAGAGAGAGAGAGAAATAAAAAGAGATTGCCAGATCGACCTCACGCTGGTACTTCCTCGCTGGATTTATCTGTCTAATTTCATGTTCGACTCCCGTGAGGAGGGAGCGAATTTTATAGAGTGGCGTCTCTCGAGATTGAGCTATGTTTACATGAATTGGTTTAGATATTTATTTACTTCAAGCACTTTCCGCTTTATTTAATTATTTATCCCCTTTTCATTTTTAATGAGGCTTCAGGCGACAGCTGTGTTAGGGCCACATTTCTATCATAGTGCTCCAAGTCATACAGTGAAAATGCCACGTGTGCGTAGGGCGTTTAAAAATGCTCTGCAACTGCCGGGGGAGGATTATGACACCACTGCCTTTATGAGGTTTTCTGCTTGAAACTGCACAGTAGCAAATTTAAAATTGCTGGCTAGCAAGGCTGACTGTACATTACATTATTCAAGTTGACTGAACGAGAATGTTTAAATTTAGAAACTGCTCCCCTCTCTTGGAAGGATTTTTGTGGTAGTACGAAATACCACAAAGGTGTCAGTATTGAAATCCAAACGTTGCCGTTTGATTCCCGCTGTCGTTCTCAGTGGCGAGAGGCCGGCGAAGCGGACTGGAGGTATGCAACATGTTGACTTATCATCCAGCCAAGGTTAGAGGATTGATTTCCCACCACACTAATGTGACGAACGTGCTGGATGTTTGCTGAGAAGGCCTGTCAGGACCTGACGTTGGCACAAAGCACCCTGGGATATGGCCTGTTTGTCAACAAGTCATGTTTTATACTTCGCTGGAAGAAGGCGCCTGCATACTGAGGTGGAAGGCAATTTGACATCTGTCAGATCAATAAGGCAGGGAGACAGAGAGAGAGAGAGAGAGAGAGAGAGAGAGCGAGAGAGAGAGAGATGCAGAGCCCTTTTCCAAACATTATTTGCTGGTGGTGATGATGTGTTGTAAATAGAAGTGTGTGCTCAGCATGAAGTGTTGATGTGAGTGGGTGGATGGAGATGTGTGTGAGTGAGTGAGTTTGTGGGTGTATTGTATGTATTTGTGTGTGAGTGTATAGGCAGTGCTTTGATGATTGAAAAAAATATATACAGTGCCTTCAGAAAGGATTCATACTCCTTGACTTATTCTACATTTTGTTGTGTTGCAGCCTGAATTCAAAATGGATTAAACAGATTTTTTTATCTCACACATCTACACACAATTAAGTGATAAAGAAACAAGGGGCCGTGCTCTACAGTATGATCTACTTTGTGCATGACACAAGTAATTTTTTCCAACAATTGTTTAGAGACAGATTATTTCACTTATAATTCACTGTATCACAATTCCAGTGGGTCAGAAGTTTACATACACTAAGTTGACTGTGCCTATAAACAGCTTGGAAAATTCCAGAAAATTATGGCCTGGCTTTAGAAGCTCCTGATAGGCTACTTGACATCATTTGAATCAAAAGAAATCAGCTAAGACCAGATGGAAAAAAATTGTAGACCTCCACAAGTCTGGTTCATATTTGGGAGAAATTTCCAAACACTTGAAGGTACCACGTTCATCTGTACAAACAATAGTATGCAAGTATAAACACCATGGGACCACGCAGCCATCATACCGCTCAGGAAGGAGACACGTTCTGTCTCCTAGAGATGAATGTACTTTGGTGTGAAAAGTGCAAATCAATCCCAGAAGAACAGCAAATGACCTTGTGACGATTCTGTAGGAAACAGGTACAAAAGTATCTATATCCACAATAAAACGAGTCCTATATCGACATAACCTGAAAGGCCACTCAGCAAGGTAGAAGCCACTGCTCCAAAACCGCCGTAAAAAAGCCAGACTACGATTTGCGACTGCACATGGGGACAAAGATCGTACTTTTTGGAGAAATGTCCTCTGGTCTGATGAAACAAAAATAGAACTGTTTGGCCATAATTACCATCGTTATGTCTGGAGGAAAAAGGGGGAGGCTTGCAAGCTGAAGAACACCATCCCAACCGTGAAGCATGGGGGTGGCAGCATCATGTTGTGGGGGTGCTTTGCTGAAGGAGGGACTGGTGCACTTCACAAAGTAGATGGCATCATGAGGAAGGAACATCATGAGGATTTATTTAAGCAACATCTCAAGACATCAGTCAGGAAGTTAAAGCTTGGTCGCAAATGGGTCTTCCAAATGGACAACGACCCCAAGCATACTTCCAAAGTTAATCAGAGAGGCAACAAAGAGACCAAAGATTGGAGTATCTGTCCATAGGACCACTTTAAGCTACACACTCCACAGAGCTTGGCTTTACGGAAGAGTGGCCAGAAAAAAAGCCATTGCTTAAAGAAAAATAAATAAAAAAGCATGTTTGGTGTTTGCCAAAAGGCATGTGGGAGACTCCCCAAACGTATGGAAGAAGGTACTCTGGTCAGATGAGACTAAAATTGAGCATTTTGGCCATCAAGGAAAACGCTATATCTGGCGCAAACCCAACACCTCTCATCACCCAAAAAACACCATGCTGTGGGGATGTTTTTAATCGGCAGGGAGTAGGAAACTGGTCAGAATTTAAGGAATGATGGATAGCGCTAAATACAGGGAAATTCTTGAGGGAAACCTGTTTCAGTCTTCTAGAGATTTGAGACTGGGACGGAGGTTCACCTTCCAGCATGACAATGACCCTAAGCTTACTGCTAAAGCAACAATCAAGTGATTTAAGGGGAAACATTTACATGTCTTGGAATGGCCTAGTCAATGCCCAGACCTCAATTCAACTGAGAATCTGTGATGACTTGAAGATTGCTGTACACCAGCGGAACCCATCCATCTTGAAGGAGCTGGAGCAGTTTTGCCTTGAAGAATGGGCAAAAATCCAAGAAGTGCCAAATTTATAGAGACATACCACAAGATACTTGCAGCTGTAATTGCTGCAAAAGCTGGCTTTACAAAGTATTGACTTTGGGTGGGTGAATAGTTTTGCACACTAAAGTTTTCGATTTTTGTCTTATTTCTAGTTTGTTTCACAATAAAACATATTTTGCATCTTTAAAGTGGTAGGCATGTTATGTAAATTAAATGATACAAAACCCCCAAAATCTATTTTAATTCCAGGTTGTAAGGCAACAAAATATGAAAAATGCCAAGGGGTGAATACATTCACAAGTTTAACTATAATATTTGTTGTAATATTTGTTCTCTATTTTCTGCTGGATTAAACTGAAATTGAAACCAGCTTTCTATGGCTTGTTTTAAAAATAGCAATATTTTGGAGATTATTTTATTTTCAGACAACCGAAAGGGAGAGGTTGTAATCTGATTAAAGAGAAAAATAACATTCTTGAACATGGGGTGAGCCATTCTTACTAATCTGCTACAACTGGTTTTGGATTGAAGTATAGCTTTTGTATGACTGAAACCTTTAGTGAGAGGTCCAATGTTAAAATATTTACTCCTTTCTGTCCTCCAAATTCATATTCGCTATATAAATAGGCCTGTTAAATTTTATCTGGCTTGTTGTTCCAAATAAAGTGGAATATTTTTTGCTCTTATAATTAAAAAAACAAGTCATTAGGTGTAGGCAGCGCCATGAGCAAATAGTATACTGGGATATGACTAAAGAGTTAATCAGGGTGATTTTTACTCAAATAAACAGGTATTGCCCTTTCCATAGTATCAAGATCTTATCCATCTTTGCCAACTTTCTATGAAAATGTATTAGAGTGAGAATTTCTTCCTTTCAGAATAGGAATACTGATTGTAATCCAGAGCGGTTAGACAAATTCTGTGTGGCTGTGAAGCAATCCAAATAAAATCCAAATATTAAAAAAAAACATGTTTTTAAGCGCTGGATTTCTAACCCCTTGATATTATTGTTGGATCTGATATTAATAGCTAACATTTCGATAGCCATAAATAGATATGCCTATGGTGGACAACCTTGTTTTTACTCCTCAGTTTAATACTTTCTGAGAAGTAGACCATTTTATTTGTACATCTGGGGTTAGTAATTTTAACCCATTGTATAAGAGATTCTCCAAAATGAAAATAGTCCAGGCATTTATATATCAATTCCAAACTTACTTTATCAAAGGCCTTTTCAAAGTCCACTATGGATACCATGCCTGGTTTCCCAGATTTGTCATAGTATTCTATTGTTTCCAGTACTTGTCTTATATTATCTCTAATGTATCATCAATGTAAAACACTTGTCTGATTCGGGTTAATAATATCTGTCAATACCTTTTTAATTCTGTGCTCTATGCATTTTTCTATCATTTTTGCATCACAACCCGGAAGTGTATGGGGCCTCCTGTTTTTTTAAAAAATGGACTGGATCTTTATTTACCACCTGGGTCCTGTTTCAGTAATAGTGAAATCGGACCTTCTTGCTGAGTGTCTGACGGTCTACCATTTTTATAGGAATGTTTAAAACATGCTAATAACAGACCCTCTGAGTACATCAAATCAGGTTTGATTATCCCCAACTAGTATGCCATCCAGCCCTGGAGTTTAAAGCCTTTTATTGCATCATGAAGTTCAGAAAATAAAGTAAGATTTTTAAAAATTTTACAGCTTTCATATCACTTATAAGTAGATGCATGTATTTTACATGTCTCAATATAACAACTGACCACATACCTATACTAGAGTCAATTTAACATAATGAACCTTTGGTTTTCAGATGTAATAACGTTTTTTAAATCTCACCTTAGTTACATTGGCATTTCTTGGTTGTGGTGCCTTCCTTTTCAGAGGATCAGAATAAAAATGTCAGTTTTGAAAAACCCAATTCCAACATTTAATCCTATCCGATTGCCGAAATCTGATTAATTAACTTTAAAAAACTGGGCCCTGTGTCAGATTCTGGGTGATGTGGGTAAGGCGGAGTCAGGCGCAGGACACAGAGATGAGTAATAATAGTAACTTTACTCAAAAATAATCTTCCAACAAGGAGAACGGAAATCCAGAATCACATAAACGAAACAACTGATAACAATAAACACGCACAAAATCATGATGGCTCCAGAGGGTTAAATAGGGAAATAATTCAAACTTAATGGGAACCAGGTGTGTACAATACAGACAAAACAAATGGAAAAATAAATGTAGATTGGTGGAGGCTAGAAAGCCGGCGACGTCGCCCACCGAAAACCGCCCGAACAAGCATTATGCACTTCGGCGGAAGTCGTTACCCCCTGGTTTCCTGCACATTAGTAGAATAAATATCACAAACAGGACAATAGGAGAAACAGTGACAAAAAGTGTTGCATTTTATAAGTCATGGTCCTGCTGGGTTTTTCCACGCTCAACAGTTTTCCACGTGTATCAAGAATGGTCCACCACCCAAAGGTGTATTGGGAATAATTATATTTATTGTTATCTTTTTACCCCTTTTTCACCCCAATTTCGTGATATCCAATTGTTACTTACAGTCTTGTCCTATCACTGCAACTCCTATACGAACTCCGGAGAGAGGAAGGTCGAGAGCCATGCATCCCCCGAAACATGACTGCTTCATGACACACTGCTCACTTAACCCGGAAGCCAGCCGCACCAATGTGTCACCATACAACTGGTGACTGAAATCAGCGTGCATGCGCCCAGCCCTCCACTAGGAGTCGCTAGAGCATGATGGGACAAGGACATCCCAGCAGGCCAAACCATCCCCTAACCGGGACGACGCCAGGCCAATTGTGCGCTGCCTCATGGGTCTCCCAGTTGCGGCCAGCTGCGACACAGCCTGCGATCGAACCTGGGTCTGTAATGATGCCTCAAGCACTGCGCCACTCGGGAGGCTGGGAATTAGTATTTGACATGTGTACATACAATATATATACAGTGGGGAGAACAAGTATTTGATACACTGCCGATTTTGCAGGTTGTCCTACTTACAAAGCATGTAGAGGGGTTGCAACAATGGCAGCGGATAGTTTTAGAAAGAGAGGGTCCAGATTGTCTAGCCCAGCTGATTGTACGGGTCCAGGTTTTGCAGCTCTTTCAGAACATCTGCTATCTGGATTTGGGTGAAGGAGAAGCTGGGGAGGCTCGGGCGAGTAGCTGCGGGGGCGGCGGAGCTGTTGTCCGGGGTTGGAGTAGCCAGGAGGAAGACATGTCCAGCCATAGAGAAATGCTTATTGAAATGTTCAATTATCATGGATTTATCAGTGGTGACCGTGTTACCTAGCCTCAGTGCAGTGGGCAGCTGGGAGGAGGTGCTCTTGTTCTCCATGGACTTTACAGTGTCCCAAAACAATTCCCAAAACTTCTTAACCTGAGCATTATGCACTGTGCTCTTGCGGTCATCTTTGCAGGATGGCCACTCCTAGGGAGAATAGCAACAGTGCTGAACTTTCTCCATTTACAGACAATTTGTCTTACCGTGGACTGATGAACAGCAAGGCTTTTAGATACTTTTGTAACCCTTTCCAGCTTTATGCAGGTCAACAATTCTTTATCTTAGGTCTTCTGAGATCTCTTTTCTTCGAGACATGGTTCACATCAGGTAATGCTTCTTGTGAATAGCAAACTCAAATTTTGTGAGTGTTTTTTTATAGGGCAAGGCAGCTCTAACCAACATCTCCAATCTTGTCTCATTGATTGGACTCCAGGTTAGCAGACTCCTGACTCCAATTATCTTTTGGAGAAGACATTAACATTAACATACTTTTTCCAACCTACACTGTGAATGTTTAAATGATGTATTCAATATAGATATGAAAAATACCAAAAAATTGTGTTATTAGCTTAAGCTAATGTCTATTGTTGTGACTTAGATGAAGATCAGATCAAATTTGATGACCAATTAATGCTGAAATCCAGGTAATTCCAAAGGGTTCACATACTTTTTCTTGCCACTGTATAGTCACTGAAAGGAAACAAATACTTTGACCCATGTTTGTTCACAACCATTGCGCTATATCTATCTATCTTTCCATCAGTCTGTTTGTCTTATCATCGCCATGTGTCTGTCTGTATGTCTGACTGTCTGTCTTTTTAGCCAGATACTCTTTATCGACACGAAATATACAAAAGTATGTGGACAGCCCTTCAAATTATTGGATTCGGCTATTTTAAAATCTAACACACAGCCATGCAATCTCCATAGACAAACATTGACAGTAGAATGGTCTTACAGAAGAGCTAAGGGACTTTCAACATGGCACTGTCATAGGTGGCCACCTTTCCCAAAAGTCAGTTGGTCAAATTTCTGCCCTGCTAGAGCTGCCCCAGTCATCTGTAAGTGCTATTTTTGTGAAATGGAAACAAGGAGCAACAACAGCTCAGCCATGAAGTGGTAGGACACACAAGCTCATAGAACAGTACCGCCAAGTGCTGAAGCGCATAGTGTGTAAAAATCATCTGTCCTCGGTTGCAACACTCACTACCGAGTTCCAAACTGCACTGGGAGCAATGTCAGCACAAGAACTGTTCGTCGGGAGCTTCATGAAATGGGTTTCCATGGCTAAGCAGCCTAAGATCACCATGCGCAATGCCAAGCGTCGGCTGGAGTGGTATGAAGCTCGTCGAGCAAACTCTGGAGCAGTGAAAATGCTTTCTATGGCAGTCCAAAGGACAAATCTGGGTTTACCGATGCCAGGAGAATGCTATCTACCCCAATGCATAGAGCCAACTGTAACGTTTGGTGGAGGAGGAATAATGGTTTGGGGCTGTTTTCATGGCTCTGGCTAGGCCCCTTAGTTCCAGCATACAATGACATTCTAGGCGATTCTGTGCTTCCAACTTTGTGGTAACAGTTTGGAAAGGTCCTTTTTGTTTCAGCATGACAATGCCCCTGTGCACAACACGAGTTTCATACAGAAATGTTTTGTCTAGATCGGTGTGGAAGAACTTGACTGGCTTGCACAGTGCCCTGTCCTCAACCCTATCTAACACCTTTGGGATGAATTAGAACATTGACTGCAAGTCATGCCTAATCGCCCAACATCAGTGCCCAACCTCACGAATGCTCTTGTGGCTGAATGGAAGCAAGGCCCTGCAGCAATGTTCCAACATCTAGTGGAAAGCCTTCCCTAGAAGAGTGGAGGCTGTTACAGCAGTAAAGGGAGGACCAACTCCATATTAATGCCCATGATTTTAGAATGAGATGTTCGACTAGCAGGTGTCTACATTACTTTGGCCATGTAGTGACTCGTGCTCTGTATTTTTAAGCCTGAAGCATTACTGATATGAAACCAGTTATTTTCACATTTCTAAAACAGGCATGAGCAAGCACAAACAAGATTAAGAAACGCATACAGTACCAGTCAAAAGTTTGGACACACTTACTCATTCAATGGTTTTTCTTTATTTTTACTATTTTCATAAAAACTATGAAATAACACGTACGGAATCATGTAGTAACCAAAACAAGTGTTAAACAAATGTAATACTTGAGATTCTTCAAAGTAGCCACCCTTTGCCTTGATGACAGCTTTGCACACTCTTGGCATTCTCTCAACCAGCTTCATGAGGTAGTCACCTGGAATGCATTTCATTTCACAGGTGTGCCTTGTTACTGTAAACGCTCATTTGATTAATTACAATAACATCACATCAACAACCCTCTACCACTGCATTGTTATGAATATCAACAACTCTAATTAAGAACGTTACCATGTTGCTGATTTTGCAAAAATAATTCACTGTTTCCTTGCATGTAGTCAATGCATAGAGAATCACTCTTCCGTGTTATTTTTTGTCAATTTCCTATACACGGGGGATACAATGCTTGTTTTCATCTTTGATCTTTGAAATGGTTCGAATTCTCTGTAAATTGGTAGGGCCAAGGCTGCATGCATCCTTCCTTTCCTGGAGTATAGAAGGACATCATGGATGGAATTCCTACCTAGAGACGTCCTTTCCACTCTGCACTCACTCACACACACCCACACACAGACACACGTAAGGAGACACATAAGCACTAGTGTGCCACTGAGAGCATCACTGTGTACCAGACAGGAGAGGAGGAACAAGGACTGCACACTCAGCGAGAGAGAGAGAAAAGAGAGAGATGGGTGGGGGGGGTTATAGAGAGGGAGAGAGTGAGTGAGGAGGAGAGAGAGAACAGAGGTGCAGGGGGGTATAGAGTGGGAGGAAGGAGTGAGAGAATAAGAGGAGAGGCAACAGCTCTCAGTAGAGGGGAACCAAGAGGGAGAAACCTGAGGGTTTGTTTTAGAGGAGGAAAGCAACTCAGTGTGAGTGTGAAACTGTAGGTGAGGGAGAGAAAGAAGGAACAAAAAATACAAGGATACACACCACAGGAGGTTGGTGGCACCTTAATTGGGGAGGACTGGCTCGTGGTAATGACTGGAGCAGAATAAGTGGAATGGTATCAAATACGTCAAACACATGGTTTGATTCCATTGCATTCCCTCCATTTCAGCCATTATTATGAGCCGTCCTCCCCTCAGCAGCCTCCTCTGATACACACATATGAGAGAGTGAAAGATAACAGTCGAGAGAGAGGGAGGGGAATTTGAGAGAAAATGCTTGAGTCTGCAGAATTAGTATTTTTAGTAAGTGTCTTTTGGGTTGGATTTGAAAGAGCAGGGTCTACCTCAAAGCTATAAGAAAGCAATTCCATGGTAACAATTTTGGTTTGTATGGACTTGACCAAATCTGCTCCAATCATAGACATCTATCTTTAAGTTTGGACATCGCAGTACAGCACAGTAGAGTATAGTTCACTCTACTCTAGTGTGCACTACTGTACAGTACTGTAATGTATTGTACTGACCTATACTCTACTTTTCTTTACTGTACTGTACTTTACTGTGCTGTCCAAACTTGTGAAAAATACATATGTGATTGGTTCAGATTTGGACTACTTTTCAACGCCCATAGACGTCCGGTGTCAGTCTGTGCTTAGTGGGTGAGAGGGCTGGTTCCAGTAAATGGAAATAGAGGGGGCTCATGGGTAGGTAAGAGCGGGAAGAGGTGACATTAACTGAAAAGAGAGAGACAAGGAGAGAGAGAGAGGGAGGGCAGTCCAGACTGTTTTCACACTTTGCTTTGACCACCACACAACAGAAAGAGAAATAAAACAGTTATGGGCTGAACATAACAGTATGCCAGTAGCAGGTGACCCAACTGTGGTTTGTGACTACAATGAATTCCCATTGTAGCCAATTCAGTTGAATCATGTAAAATCACATTTGATTTGTCACATGCGCTGAGTACAACAGGATTTTTTAAAAAATATGAAAAAGGCAATGCCACAGAGTGACATTCTCTACAATCGCACCAAAAAACAATTACTGAAAAAGGCAATGCCACAGAGTGACATTCTCCACAATCACACCATTGACAAGACTAAATAAAAAGATTGCTTGAGTTTTCTAACATTTTCAAGTTTCCCAAGTGGAATAGAATAGCCCTGAAGGAAAGTGTATATCTTAGAATTTCCTCCCCCACTTTCTCTCCTCATAGACAAGAGTTTTTAAAAATAAAATAGTTTGAATTTTAGAGCCAATCGCAATCGAGATGACCTCCCATTCAAATCAATTATACTTCTCAGATTTGACATACTAGACCCTACTAGACCCTACCCTACATACTAGACCCTACCCTACATACTAGACCCTACTAGACCCTACCCTACATACTAGACCCTACCCTACATACTAGACCCTACCCTACATACTAGACCCTACCTTATAGTGAAATTCTTACTTACAAGCCCTTAACCAACAATGTATTAAGTAAAAAATAGAAAGTAAATAATAGAGCAGCGGTAAAATAACAATAGACAGACTATATACAGGGGGTACCGCTACAGGGTAAATGTGCAGGGGCACCAGTTAGTCGAGGTAACTCAGGTAATATGTACATGTAGGTAGAGTTAAAGTGACTATAAAAAGATAATAAACAGAGAGTAGCAGTGTAAAAGAGGGGGGCAATGCAAATAGTCTGGGTAGCCATTTGATTAGCTGTTCAGGAGTCTTATGGCTTGGGGGTAGAACATGTTAAGAAGCCGTTTGGACCCAGACTTGGCTCTCCGGTACCGCTTGCTGTGCGTAGCAGAGAGAACAGTCTCTGACTAGGGTGGCTGGAGTCTTTGACAATTTTTAGGGCCTTCCTCTGATACCACCTGGTATAGTGTTCCTGGATGGCAGGAAGCTTGGACCTAGTGATGTACTCTACTGAGCCGCACGCACTACCCTCTGTATTGCGAGGCCGAGCAGTTGCCATAACAGGTAGTGATGCAACCAGTCAAGATGCTCTCAATGGTGCAGCTGTAATCTTTTCAGTCTCCTAAGGGGGAATAGGCTTTGTCGTGCCCTCTTCACGACTGTCTCGGTGTGTGTGGACCATGATAGTTTGCTGGTGATGTGGACACCAAGGATCTTGAAGCTTTCAACCTGCTCCACTACAGCCCCATCGATAAGAATGGGGGTGTGCTCAGTCCTCCTTTTCCTGTAGTCCACAATCATCTCCTTGATCACGTTGAGGGAGAGGTTGTTGTCCTGGCACCACACGTCCAGGTCTCTGACCATAGGCTGTCTCATCATTGTCGGTGATCAGGCCTACCGCTGTTGTGTCATCGGCAAACTTAATGATGGTGTTGGAGTTGTGCAGTGTTGAGTGAACAGGGAGTACAGGACGGGCCTGAGCATGCACCCAGGAGGGGCCCCCATGTTGAAGATAAGCGTGCTGGTCAGGAAGTCCAGGATCCAGTTGCAGAGAGAGGTTTTTAGTGCCAGGGTCCTTAACAGAAGTCATTCTTTTTTTTGGTCATTCTGTTACAGATTTGGTAACAGAATGACGCGTTTTAATCACTTAAACCAAATTTATATCAGTATAAACACTATAACTAATTGCTAGATCTATCTTGTTATGTGGTGGAATATTATATTCATTTGAGAGAGACTTTGTAATTTCTTTAAAAAAAATAAATAAATTCAAACTCAATTAATTATTGCAATAATGAAACCGTCGACCCGGCAGTCTTGCCTACCCTTTACAGAACATGCTGTTTCTTATATACCTGTTACTAAGATTGCTCAGTTTTAGCTGGTTCAACCCCTCCCATATAGATTGGGGGCAACATAAGCCACTTTGGGTTCCTCCTTGTGGTCATCTGCCAGGATAATAATGAGGCCTTTGTTCTGTTCCTCCAGGCTATCTCTATCTTGGTGGCTCTCACCACATCTGATCTATGGAATGCCAGCTGTAGGTTTTTTTTTATCACCAAGCCATCACTTAACCAGTTGCCAGCCCAAGCTCCATAAAGACTCCTCTCAGTTATTAACTCAGAACCTTACTCTAACAAATAAAACAACCATTTGGTGCATAAACATAACATTACATTGTAATCCAGCTACCACATTCCCCCATTTTGAGAATTCTCTCAACTTAAAAGCAGAATTATAAGGTTTAAAAAAAATTTTATTCTGGTTAGTGCCTAATGAACATGCCCTAGGACAAGTATCATGATTCCACCATGTATAAGGCATCGCCTATGGACTCTATGTTCTATTAGCATAAACCTGCTATAGTTCCTGAGTATTATCATTATCAAAAATTACAATTTGGCAATGGATATAAATCCAATAGATTAGGATCAAATTTACTCTCAGGACCAGAGTTCACCTCTCCATTCCCAAGGCATGCTGAGAATTAGCCATTGGTCAACATTTTCAGTACACAACAACTTCTGTACCTATGTCACAATCATCATAACAACAATCAAAACAATCAATCCATAATACATGAATTGCTCCGATTAACATACCAAAAATGTCTCAAATCAATTGGGCATTTTAAAGAATCATTCTGCTTCCAAGTCATAATTAAAACCCAAATAATTATTCTAACAAAGTTTAGAATGACATTGCTCAGTGATTCACATTGGTTCTATCACCCAAAATGAAAACCCTCAACTTAACACACTGACAGAATGTACATTTATATTACTATACAAAAGATTCATCTCATAATTCTAGTATTAAGTTTCTCATCAGGGTTATAATTGCAGATCAGTATCTCAATCCATTCCTAGCCTAAATCACTATACATTTTGCAGTGTATAAACCTCCTCAATCAACCTGATACCCCAAAATAACCATTTTAGACAAGTCTAAATCAGTTACGGGCACAGGTGACCAACCCCTTCCTTTTCCGGCCCTCAATCTTCTGGCATTTCTTAATTTTTCTTCTGCAGATAGCTTTACAGTTCAAAGTGGATGGCCCATGACAATGTCCCAATTTCAATGTCTCACTTGAACCCCACCACAACTTCTACTATGTCTTGTCCATTTGCCAACCAGTATACAAGCAATATCAGAGAAGTTTTGGAACGGATCTCTCCCCATGCTCACTCCATGTGGACTTCTGTTGTATTCCTGGGAGAAAAGGCATGAGAGAAAAGGCAGTTGATAACTTCAACCGGATGCTGTACACCGATTGCTCGGTTCGGACTCAGGTCACTCGGGAGAGGTGTCGCAGGACAGGGCCGTAGTGAACACCATTTCTTCATCTGGTTAGAGGATGTTTTGAGGTCCACACCATTTGGTATAATTACCCCTCCCGTGCATTTAGATCCCATCTCCACCATAACCTTAAGAAAGGACAGATCAGAACAATAATTTAGTTCAGTGCATCTTTGATTCCGTAAATCCAAACAAATGATCTACTGTATGACAAAGTATTACTACAATCCAATATTCTTAATGCAAATCTCTAAAACACATGTATTTGAAAAAAAATAACATCACATTCTGTTGAAACAATTTTTCCAATTAGCCCTATACTCCCCTTATCACACTGTCAACCTCATGGCAGAGTCATAGGATCAGGAAATGATCCCGATCATTCAGCAGACCCAATCTGGTGAGATTTATCGAAACAACCATTTGGTGCATAAATATAACAGCATCTTGTAATCCTGCAACCACAGTTACTTCTGCGAAATGTAATTATCTTCCCTCCTCATGAAGGAGAGAAATAAGAAAATATCTTAAAGATAGGTGGGTTTTTTGGAACAGAATGACAATTATTTCTTAAATTTAACAGAAGGCAAATTATTTTTGCAAAGCTAAATATAAACGTTGATATTATTTGTCAGGGTATTTAATTCAACAACAATGTGTTTTCATGTATTTTCATGTATTGTTAATAGCTTTTAAGACTTTTTATGTTTTCTAAGACTGATTCTTCATCTGATACCAGTCTTTGCCTATTCCACATTTTTAGGATGGAAAATGGTTGAATAATGTATATGCCTTAATTTCTCAAAAATATAGAATCTTAGCTTTCATTTTATGGTGCTCCTATGAACTTCACGTTAGTGCTCGTGGGGATTTTTTTGACGTGGAAAAGTCGAAGACCATCCTACTGTGGTGTGGAATCCCAAATCTAAGCCTCATACAGGACTCCCTGCATATCGCTGTCCTTGAGATGACTTTGCTTTACTTTAGGGTTCCATCTGTTAGGCTATGGATACAGAAGACTGAGGGCAGCAAAGGCCGTTTGTCAAAATTAGACTTCACTGTCTGCTCACTCACGGCTTTCATGTCTCTTCTCAAGCTGTATGCCTATATGAAAGTGATCACAAACCAAAGCTGTAGTTCATTTTCTCTCTGTTAACCACCATCCTTCACCTATTTATTTGTGCTCGTCTTTATCTTCTTTTAAGTTAGATAATATGAGCAAACAACTGTCTGGTGTATGCTGTTGTCAGTAGACTGCCAAGCACTGTTGCTATCTTGGGTATGCCACACTTTCATTTGGATGTTCCAATAAACCACTTTTAAAAAAGGAGAGTGCATGCCTTCACACTGTTCATGATTCAAAAAATGACAATGAAAGGTCAATGTTTGGGTCACTTTCTGTTCTGTGTAATGCACCCTTTGGAGCATTTCAAGTGTGTGTAGGCACCCTTTAATTATATGCGTGCAGTTTTCAGACAGTTTTATAATGTAGCATGTACCATGACCATCGCCCTCCAAAAGTGTTGTTGGGTTTATCTCAGCGGTATAAAGTGGAGTATTGGTTTCCACATGTAAGATGGCGCCAACCGATAAGGCAGCTCTGCTTCTAGCTCCGAAGAAACTTTGCATTTTTTGTTTTTTTGTAAATTTCGTACATTATTAGCCCAGATTTCTTTGGTGTTATTATATACAGCCGGAAAGAACTTTTGGATATCAGAGCGGTGGTAACTCACCAGCATTACGACCAGGAATATGACTTTCCCGAATTGGATCCCATGTTCGTACCCCCCAGGGCAATTTAACTTATTCCAGAGACTGCTCCAAAACACCACTGGCGGAGAAGAGCTATTTGGAGTGGACTTCTAGTCCAACTCAGGAGGCGTGCACACTATCCACCACTTCTGAGTACAATACTAGCTAACGCTCAGTCTTTGGATAATAAAGTAAACGAGCTCAGGGTGAGGTTCTCCTTCCAGAGACATCAGGGATTGTAACATACTCTGTTTCACCCAAACATGGTTCTCTCGAGATATACTGTTTCCTTCCATTCAGCCATCTGGGTTGTCAGTACATTGTGCACACAGGAATTAAGAACTCTCCGGGAAGACGAAAGGTGGTGGTATATGTTTCCTGATTAACCACTCTTGGTATGATTGTGATAACAAACAGAAACTGACGTCCTTTTGTTCACCCGACCTAGAATACCTCACAATCAAATGCCGACCATATTACCTCCCAAAAGAATTCTCTTCGGTTATAGTCACAGCCCTCAAGCCGATACCATGACGGCCATCAAAGAACTACACTGGACTTTATGCAATCTGGAAACCACATATCCTGAGGCCGCATTTATTTATTTTTAACAAAGCAAATGTGAGGAAAACGCTACCGAAGTTCTACCAACACATTGACTGTAGTACATTTACATTTACATTTAAGTCATTTAGCAGACGCTCTTATCCAGAGCGACTTACAAATTGGTGCGTTCACCTTAAGACATCCAGTGGAACAGCCACTTTACAATAGTGCATCTAAATATTTTAAGGGGGGGGTGAGAAGGATTACTTTATCCTATCCTAGGTATTCCTGAAAGAGGTGGGGTTTCAGGTGTCTCCGGAGTACTGGTAAAACATTGGACCCCTGCTACTCAACTTTTCAAAATTCCTACAAGGACCTCCCCCGCCCTCCCTTCGACAAATCTGATCACGATTCAATTTTGCTCCTCTCTTCCTATAGGCAGAAACTCAAACAGGAAGTACCCGTGCGAAGGTCTATTCAACGCTGGTCTGACCAATCGGGATCCATGCTTCAAGATTGTTTTGATCACGTGGACTGGGATATGTTCCAGGTAGCCTCTGAGAATAACATCATCGAAAACACGGATACGGTGACAGAGTTCATCAGGAAGTGTATAGGAGATGTTCTGTGACTTTTAAAACCTACCCAAACCAGAAAATGTGGATAGATGGCAGCATTCACGCAAAACTGAAAGCGCAAACCACCGCATTTAACCATGGCAAGGTGACTGGAAGTATGGCCGAAAATGAACAGTGTAGTTATTCCTTCCATAAGGCAATCAAACAGGCATCACGTCAGTACAGAGACAAAGTGGAGTCGCAATTCAACGGCTCAGACATGAGAAGTATGTGGCTGGGTCAACAGACAATCACGGACAAAGGGAAAACCAGACACAACGCGACCACCCATCTCTTGCTTCCAGACAAGCTAAACACCTTCTTTGTCTGCTTTGATGACAACACAGTGCCACCGACACAGCCCGCTACCAAGGACTGTGGGCTCTCCTTCTCCGTGGCCAGCATGAGTAAGACATTTAAGTGTGTTAACCCTCGCAATGCTGCCAGCCCAGACGGCATCCCTAGCCGCGTCCTCCCTTATAGGGCCCCCCACAAACTCTGGGTCATGATCCCCACCACAATTGCAACACGGCCGCTCTTCACTCCGATTTTTGTACACTCCACTCATCTGCACACACTTGAAACATGTCCAAATCCTTTACAGTTTTTACATTGTAGTGGTTTTGGGACAAATGCTCTTATCTCACATACCCTAAGTGCTCACTATCAAAAATTATAGAACTGACATGCTTTCTTCCTTTTCTCCATCTACCATCGGGGTCAAGCGATGAGCACTAACCAAACCTGGGATTCTCGATGCAAGGTTTTCTGCCTTAACTTCCCTCAACACCCTTGAGGTAACTTCCGTCGACACCCCTGGGATGACTCCCTTAACAGATGCCCAACTCTGGAGTTCGAAGCACGATACTTCAGATGACACGATTCTTGTGAGGCCTGCTGTCCTCGTCCTCTATTCCTCAGGCACATAATTCATTATTAGAACAAGCCCACTCCTGGTCAACCAGATAGATTTTACTTTTCTCGGCAAACAATTCACCCGCTTCATGACCCCAGATAAATATCCTTGTTAGAAAAAAACAGCCCAATTTAGTTTACCTTTATTTAACTAGGCAAGTCACACCCCATCCCGTGAACGGGACCGTTGTCATCATCTGACACTAATTAGCATAACACAACAGACATAAATCTTCCTAGAAAATCTTCCTATTCATGAAAATCACAAGTGAAATATATTGGAACACAGCTTAGCCTTTTGTTAATCACCCTGTCATCTCAGATTTTCAAAATATGCTTTACAGCCAAAGCTAGACAAGCATTTGTGTAAGTTTATCGATAGCCTAGCATAGCATTATGCCTTGCTAGCAGCAGGCAACCTTGTCACGAAAATCAGAAAAGCAATCAAATTAAATTGTTTACCTTTGATGAACTTCGGATATTGTCACTCACGAGACTCCCAGGTAGATAGCCAAAGTTCATTTTTACCCAAAATATTATTTTTTGTAGGCGAAATAGCTCCGGTTGTTCTTCACGTTTGGCTGAGAAATCAACCAGAAATTGCGGTCACTACAACGCTGAAAAATATTCCAAATTAGCTCCATAATATCGACAGAAACATGGCAAACGTTGTTTAGAATCAATCCTCAAGGTGTTTTTCAAATATCTATTCGATAATATATCCACCGGGACAATTGGTTTCACAGTAGAAGCGATTGGAATAATGGCTACCTCTGTACTTTACGCAAGATTTTCTCCGGGAGCATCATGTGACCACTTGCGCAATGTAGCCCCCTACGGGTATTCTTCAACATAAATGCGTAAAACTACGTCACAATGCTGTAGACACCTTGGGGACTACGTAGAGAGCGTAAACTGGTTCATAGCACATTCACAGCTCAATGGGGACTCATTGGCACGCAGCGCTTCCAGATTGGATTTTTCTCAGGCTTTCGCCTGCAACATCAGTTCTATTATACTCACAGACAATATCTTTACAGTTTTGGAAACGTTAGTGTTAAGAACAAATTCTTATTTTCAATGACGGCCTAGGAACAGTGGGTTAACTGCCTGTTCAGGGGCAGAACGACAGATTTGTACCTTGTCAGCTCAGGGGTTTGAACTTGCAAACTTCCGGCTACTAGTCCAACGCTCTAACCACTAGGCTACCCTGCCGCCCCGATAAGAGGTGAACCCTTGTACGACATACACTTATCATACCCTTCAATTTTCGACACCTTTTTCATTCCATTTTTCGACTACTACTGTTGTCTGTTCATCTTCTCCAACTCTGCACTTCTCGTTTCAAATTTGACATCCACTTCCACCATGATTTCTCATGGTCCTCGACCTACTATCGACGCCGAAAAACCATGCATGTAACCAAAATCCACACGTGTTTACTTGGTTTTGAGCATGTGAAATAAATGTAAACGACAGTACCGGTGGGATGAGATCACTTTTGCTCCATAAACCACACCCCAGTGGGCAGAGGCATGTTGCTTGTTCACTGGGACACATTTTACCACGAGAAAGACAGATAGCCCTCTCATTTTACAATGGTCTACACTAGTTGACAAGCCAGACCTGCTTGACATTCCCTCTCTCGTCGCCCTCTGTCCCTCTCTCTCTCCTTCTCACAAATGAGGCTGCTCCCTGGCCACGAGCAGTGGAGCGTCGAGGACAGACTTGTGGGAGCTCAGTCAGTCAGTCTGTGCTGAACCTCCCTCCCGAAAGAAAATGTATTTCAATAAACACAATAGCATTTTCATTAGTTTATGCAACTGTAGGCTATATGTGCAAAAGAATAAACACTAAAACACCACAATAAAACACCAGAATCCATTAAATAAACAACATCGCAAGGACCATTCATTATTCATTTGTTAAGGGCAGGTCTTAACTCTTGAAACTCTGGGGGCGGTATTTCATTTTTGGATAAAAAACGTTCCCGTTTTAAACGGGATATTTTGTCACGACAAGATGCTCGACTATGCATATAATTGACAGCTTTGGATAGAAAACACTCTAACGTTTCCAAAACTGCAAAGATATTGTCTGTGAGTGCAACAGAATGTTACAGGCGAAAACCAGATAAAAATCCAATCAGGAAGTGCCCCATATTTTGAAAGCGATGCATGCCAATGACTCCTTATATGGTTGTGAATGGGCTTCCTGTTTATCAGATTATTCATATACAATCTAACAATTGATAATATTCTCACCCATTGGACTATAGTCAATTTAATGTTTGTCTTTAGGCTAACTCTATTATTATAAGTGTGAAATTAGTTTCGATGTAGTTTAGATTTTGTTTCAATGGGCCGTCATTAGCTGCAGATTCCTGACAGGCAGGGGGGAAACATTGATATGTCCTCTTAAAACTGCTTAGAACACAAATTCTGTTTGTGTTATTAAGATTCTAACAACGATAGTGTGTTAGACTTATTTAGCAAAAGTCAAGGACGAGTGGGACATAACTTTAAAAATAAAAAAGTGCATGTGTTTTGAGTCAATATGACGCTCTCTGCTCTCCTAGTGTTAAATGGTTACATTTGTGGCCGCATTGTCACTATATCCTGGTCCCTGAGCCTAGCCTACTATCTCCAGGTCCCTGAGCCTAGCCTACTATCTCCAGGTCCCTGAGCCTAGCCTACTATCTCCAGGTGCCTGAGCCTAGCCTAGCCTACTACCTCCTGGTCTGTGAGCCTAGCCAATTATCTCCTGGTCCCTGAGCCTAGCCTAGCCTACTACCTCCTGGTCCCTGAGCCTAGCCTACTATCTCCAGGTCCCTGAGCCTAGCCTTTCCTACTACCTCCTGGTCCCTGAGCCTAGCCTAGCCTACTACCTCCTGGTTCCTGAGCCTAGCTGAACCTACTACCTCCTCGTCCCTGAGCCTAGCCTAACCTACTACCTCCTGGTCCCTGAGCCTAACCTACTACCTCCTGGTCCCTGAGCTTAGCCTAACCTACTACCTCCTGGTCCCAGAGCCTAGCCTATTATTTCCTGGTCCCTGAGCCTAGCCTAATATCTCCTGAGCCTAGCATAGCCTACCATCTCCTGGTCCCTGAAACTGGCCTACTATCTCCTGGTCGCTGAGCCTAGCCTATTGTCTCCTGGTCCCTGAGCCTAGCCTATTGTCTCCTGGTCCCTGAGCCTAGCCTAATATCTATTGGTCGCTGAGCCTAGCCTACTATCTACTGGTCGCTGAGCCTAGTCTACTATCTACTGGTCGCTGAGCCTAGTCTACTATCTACTGGTCGCTGAGCCTAGCCTACTATCTACTGGTCGCTGAGCCTAGCCTACTATCTCCTGGTCGCTGAGCCAGTAAGCCAGTAAGATGTTGCCAAGCCTATTGGGATTATTACTGTTATAGGGCATTATGTTCCAGCCTCATAGTCTATTAATTACCGGCCTATGGTTTACTATGTGAGTTGCATGTTAAATGCAAGAGTCATGGATTTACATAGGCCTATAAGACTATTTGGTCTCTAATGCAAAATCACATGTTAGATGGTTTGTTGTGTGCTATCAATTACAGTCAGATACGATAGGTTATGCTTTTATGATGATTTAAGTGCCTAAATGTTGACCCTTCTCGCTTATAAATTGATCTGTGGACACCATAGATCGAAATGGCTTACAATAGCCCTGGTTTTTATTTTACCTTTATTTAACTAGGCAAGTCAGTTAAGAACACATTATTATTTTCAATGATGGCCTAGGAACAGTGGGTTAACTGCCTGTTCAGGGGCAGAACGACAGATTTGTACCTTGTCAGCACGGGGGTTTGAACTTTCAACCTTCCTGTTACTGGTCCAACACTCTAACCACTAGGCTACCCTGCTACCGGTATTTTTTCTGTGTGACATAGGATGTGAAATCTGAAAGCACTTGAAGCTGGAATGTCACTCTTAGCATTTCATTGTCTCTTCTGACAGTCCATCAACTCCTGTCTAAATCCTACAGCACAGAGACACTGACAAAGCACATGCCTGCAATCCATGTATTGTAGTGCAGCAGGAGAGAGTGGTTATACCACTGTAGCACATGCCTGTAATCCATGTATTGTAGTGCAGCAGGAGAGAGTGGTTAAACCACTGTAGCACATGCCTGTAATCCATGTATTGTAGTGCAGCAGGAGAGAGTGGTTATACCACTGTAGCACATACCTGCTATCCATGTATTGTAGTGCAGCAGGAGAGAGTGGTTATACCACTGTAGCACATGCCTGTAATCCATGTATTGTAGTGCAGCAGGAGAGAGTGGTTATACCACTGTAGCACATGCCTGTAATCCATGTATTGTAGTGCAGCAGGAGAGAGTGGTTATACCACTGTAGCACATGCCTGTAATCCATGTATTGTAGTGCAGCAGGAGAGAGTGGTTATACCACTGTAGCACATGCCTGCTATCCATGTATTGTAGTGCAGCAGGAGAGAGTGGTTATACCACTGTAGCACATGCCTGCTATCCATGTATTGTAGTGCAGCAGGAGAGAGTGGTTATACCACTGTAGCACATGCCTGCTATCCATGTATTGTATTGTAGTGCAGCAGGAGAGAGTGGTTATACCACTGTAGCACATGCCTGCTATCCATGTATTGTAGTGCAGCAGGAGAGAGTGGTTATACCACTGTAGCACATGCCTGCTATCCATGTATTGTAGTGCAGCAGGAGAGAGTGGTTATACCACTGTAGCACATGCCTGCTGTCCATGTATTGTAGTGCAGTAGGAGAGAGTGGTTTCACCACTGTAGCACATTTATAACCATTCAGCTAAAATCATTTGTACATTTTAAACAAAAAAAAACACTTTATGTTTTTCACAGACGGGCAAAATTAATATGAGATGAAAGGTGAGAGCCTAACGAGTTCAGGAAGCCAAGATAAAGCTCTGTGCGATTCACAGTGATTGGGGGCAGGCATTTTGATCAAGAGAGACCATTTAGAAAATATGCAAATGTTCTCTTACACTAAACATACACATATGTATTTTACATTTATAAGGAAGGTGAAATCTTATAGTTAGTAATTGTATCATTAGATTATACTATATTTATAAAGAATATAAGTAATTTCAAGGCTTATTCATACCATTCTGTTGAATAGGAAATGCATCATATAAAATATTTTGTATTTTCATATTTCTATCATATTTGTACTGTGTACTTGAGCTTGTGTCCTCAAAAGTGTCTACACCTCAGCAATTTATAACAATTTGTACCTGAAAGGTGAGATTTGAACCTTTCTTGGAATATGCAGCATTGCTAGTTATTGTTTATGGCCCTCTCATGATAAATAATTACTTTTGGGGATTACGTAGATTGCATTTTGTAACATTTAGCTGTTTTAAAGGCACTGTTATCACCCTCTTCAGAGGAGCTTTATTTCATAGACTAAAGCATGTTACCTCTCGTGCCCCCAGTCTAGTGAAATACTCGGTCTCTCTGGAAGATAGATGTATCCTATCATAATAAATACACTACTTTGACAGACAGCACCTCCCCTAGCCTACTTTCTACCCACCACGATACCTCGTACGGGTCCCCTTTTCATGGTAAACTTTTCCTTTGAACCGTACTCCAGGTCGCAAGTTTTCATTTCCCAACTTTCTTCCTTCCCACCATTCTCAGGCACAGCAGCAGCTGCACCTTCCAGATCTTCCGCTATTTCTCTACTTTTCGACTCACCCTTACTCTCTACAGCTTTCCCAATCTCCATCTCACTCCCTCTATGATCACTACCATCCAGAGGAGGCTGGTGGGAGGCGCTATAGGAGGACAGGCTCATTGTAATGGCTAGAATGGAATAAATGGAACAGAGTTATAAGTGGTTTTCATGTGGTTGATTAGTTTGATATTACATTTTACATTATTCCAATCCAGCCATTACAGTGAGCCTGTCCTCCTATAGCTCCTCCTCCACTGATACTATCAGAAGTAGAAGGATCAAGGTACTCAAGCTCAGTTTTATTTTATTATTCATGAAAAGCAGGAGGTGTATAAACCGGAGATGTAGGTTTCCTTTTTGGAGATCTACTTCCGATTTTCCGCCATCTTCTTTTGCTCATCTTAATTTTAAGTTACTCATCGTGGTCATTATTTTTCTTCTTGTCCTCCATCCTGCTCAAATTCTCACTTTTCCCCTCATTTAGCAGCATTTTGCTGTAGTCCGCCCTGAGTAGATGTAGCTTGCTTCGTGATATACCACTCAGGTTTTTATGAGAAGGACCCCGTATAGTGATGAGGTGTCCTCAAACTTGCCTAATTTATGGTTCTAGATGCAGGGAATTCAGAACACAGCCTTTCCTCTCAAGGTTAAAGCATTTGGCTGCTGAAGTACAGCAGTGTTTTATGTACCTTTTAACATATTTACCATTTGCCCTCACCAAGAAGAGGTAAGAGTTGAATATCCCTTGGTAAATGGACAGATGTATAATAATTTCTAATACATTTTAACCATGAGGTTTTCACTCCATCTTTTCTGCATACTTTTAGCTATATTTTGTATCCTGTGCAAATTTGAATTGTCTTGGAACTACTCTGCATGATCTGTTTATTTGAGAAACAATATTGGTGCAAGAATATAAAATAAAGAAATAGGAGTAACCCACTTGTTCAGGACAATGCACTTACTCCCAAAAGAACTCATCACTGTAAATACATAGTCATATAAAATCAATATGGAGAGAGAGTGAGCAAGAGATCTTTTCAGTAAAAAATGTGAGACTCAATGGGGTGCGATGGGTGTACAATCACACATGACCTCAGGCTGCTACGCTGTGTAGAGCAGGAACTGAATGTACTGAACATCTAGTTTTATTAACCACCATCATTAGCGTGACGATAGATCAAATGAAGATAGATCAAAGTGATTGATGTGAATGTAATGAACCAGTTGTCATTTGTCCTGAAAAGCTACTGGGGATGCAGGCTTTCGTTCCAGCCCAGCACTACCACACCTGATTTAACTTAGCATGGTCCAGATTGAAGATCACGATTAGTTGATTATTTGAAACAGGGGTGTTCATGCTAGGCTGAAGCAAATGCCTGCACACCATGAATGGGATTTGGAGACCCCTGGAATATACCTTGATTTAATAGAGGCGTGATACGGTGATAATGTGTATTGTGTTCTCTAAGCGTTTGTCGTGCAGGGATGCTGGGACAATATTTAATCACAACACAAGACAAAGGCTGCTCTATGACCGGTGTAGTGTTTCCTTAATGTTTCTCTATGTTCTATACACAAGAGTTCGCTGCAGGAGAGATGGGAAAATAATAGGCAGTCAGGAAGGATTGCGAAATGCAACGGACGCAGAAATGCCTACAACCCTTTTAATTCTTTTCCATAGGGGTTTATCTTTTCAGGGGTAAATCACTTAGATAAGACACACATTTTTCACAATTATACTATCCATATCTATTGAAGTAGTTATTTATTATGATACATGTTGTACGCATGCTTCTCATTACCTAAAGGACAACATCCTTAAAAAGCATGACTCAAAATGCGATTAGATGAGCCAGTCGAATTGCATTTGTCTGATACATCTGCAATGTCTTGAAGACACACAAAACATCTCTCCTACTCACATCTCCCTACAGTATACAAGAACATCCCTTCCAAAATCCCCAAAGTGCCCTTCAACTTAACTATCTTCATCCTTGCTGAAGTTTTATCCTCATAGCAGATGGTGCATGTTAATAAACAACAAGACATCGCTTAAACAGAATACCAGTGGCTACCTTATCTTTCAAAGACTTGTCTATAAGACTAAAGCTCTTGGTGGAGGAAGCCTTTGTGGTGGAGAAGTTATGAAGGATGATTAGTCCATGAATTAGCAATGTGTTTTAAGGGAGCAGTTAACAGGATTTAGCGATGGTCTAATAGCTGGATGTGTGGGGATAGATAGGGGATATGAGGAAGTGATGTCTTTGTTTGAGAGATGTCCCAGGCTACTTTAGCCCTCTGAAGGATCACGAAAACAAAAAAGCCCACAGCAAAGCTGGGTGGTATTCATTAGGTGCCAAATGGAAAACAAACGACTGAAACAGGGAGGGACTAGCTGAAGATGTCCAATAAGAAACACTCTTTTTTTAGTGTTACTGTTCTTTAGCAATTATTTTGCTAAAGTTTCACAGACAGGGACTTTTTGACCCTTTCGTGATTTAAAGGCACAAATGTATCACTTTTATTTCCAGTGCTGCCCCTGGTTGGTCACTTTTTCTGGTCACTTTTCGGGTGCATACATGCTCAGTCTCTTCACTCTTTCTCCATTAAGCTCTCTTCACGGAGATCCCTCATGACACTACAACGCATAGCGGTCAGGATGTGGAGATGGCCTGTTCATTCCGGGGGGCGGGGCCCTCCTACTCCCTGGAGATCCAGTGGTGGTACATGAAGAACCACAGAGACTGGCCAGAGAAACCCGCCTGGACCTCCAATCAGGTGAGCCGCTGAGAGGAATGTTACGGTCGGAGGGCGGGACTTGCCTTTTAAGGGGAGATTGTTTTTGGCCGTTGGGTGTTTGGGTGACACGTGAGTCAACGATCAGAGTTACTGTTCTGTGATTCTGTTTGACATAGAGTAGCAGTGGTTGTGTTAGCTCAGGACTTGGTGAGCACAATTAAACAATGTAGTTCCACTCACTAAATATTAGTAACTGTCAACCCTGGTTTGTCTATTGAAAGGTTACAAATGGAACCCCAATCACTACTTGAGGCACATGTGTCGGTGTGTGTATAACATTTTCCCAACCTCCTAGTGTCAATACAATATTCACTTGAGTTATTTTCTTGTTTCATAAAAGAGTAGCCCTGTATCTGATTATCATTATCATCCATATTTGATTCATTCTCAGCTCAAATATTTATTACCTTTTAAAATGTTTTCTAAATGTACTGCAGTCGGGTTTTAGACCAGGTCATAGCACTATCTCTGCTGCATCTACAGTTATAAATGATGTTGTGAACTGTATGAATAGAAAGAAACATTGTGCTGCCCTCTTCATTGACCTGTCAAAGGATTTTAATACTGTTGATCACTCACTGCTAATTTAGAGGCTTTCCTCAAATTGGCCCAGACCAGGCTGCATGTAACTAGTTAAAAAATACTATAGATATAAAACTCAATGTACAGTACATTCTGAAAATATTTAGACCCCTTGAATTAAAACATTTTTGGTGCGTTACAGCCTTATTCAATAATTGCTAAAATAGTTTTTTCCCCCTCATCAATCTACACACAGTACCCCATAATGACAAGGCAAAAACAGCAAAAACATTTTGCAAATTTATTTTCAAAAAATGAACTGAAAAATCATTATTTACATACTGTACATTTTCAGACCCTTTACACAGGACTTTGTTGAAGCACCTTTGGCAGCGATTACAGCCTTGAGCATTCTTGGGTAGGACGCTACAAACTTAGCACACCTGTATTTGGGAAGTTTCTCCAATTCTTCTCTGCAGATCCTCTCAAGCTCTCTCAGGTTCTATGGGGAGCATTGCTGCAGGTCTCTCCAGAGATGTTCAGGTTGGATGGGGAGTGTCACTGCACAGCTATTTTCAGGTCTCTTCAGAAATGTTCGATCAGGTTCAACTCCGGGTTCTGGCTGGGCCAATCAAGTACATTCATTGTCCCGAAGCCACTCCTGCTTAGTCTTGGCTGTGTGCTTAGGGTCATTGTCCTGTTGGAAGATGAACATTTGCCCCAGTCTGAGGTCCTGAGCGCTCTGGGGCAGGTTTTCATCAAGGATCTCTCTGTACATTGTTCCCTTTACCTTTCCTTCAATCCTGACTAGTCTCCCAGTCCCTGCCGCTGAAAAACATCCCACCATGCTTCACTGTAGGGATGGTGCCAGGTTTCCTCCAGATGTGACGCTTGGCATTCAAGCCAAAGAGTTCAATCTTGGTTTCATCAGACCAGAGAATCTTGTTTCTCATGTTCAGAGTTCTTTAGCAGCCTTTTGGAAAACTCCAAGAGGGCTGTCATGTGCCTTTTATTGAGGAATGGCTTCCGTCTGACCACTCTACCACAAAGGCCTGATGGATGGAGTGCTGCAGAGATGGTTCTACTTCTGGAAGGTTCTCCCCTCTCCACAGAGGAACTCTGGATTTCTGTCAGAGTGACCATTGGGTTCTTGGTCATCTCCCTGACGAAGGCCCTTCTCCCCCGATTGCTCAATTTGGCTGGTCGGCCAGCTCTAGGAAGAGTCTTGGTGGTAACAAACTTCTTCCATTTAAGAATGATGGAGGCCACAGTGTTCTTGGGGACCTTCAATGCTGCAGAACATTTTTGGTACCCTTCCCCAGATCTGTGCCTAGACACAATCCTCTCGGAGTTCTAAAGAAAATTCCTTCGACCTCATGGCTTGGTTTTTGCTCTAACATGCACTGTCAACTGTGGGACCTTATATAGACAGGTGTGTGCCTTTCCAAATCATGTCCAATCAATTGAATTTACCACAAGTGGACTCCAATCAAGTTGTAAAAACATCTAAAGGATGATCAATGGAAACAGCAAAGTGTCTGAATACTTATGTAAATAAAATGTAACATTTCTAAAAACCTGTTTTCGCTTTGTCATTTTGGGGAATTGTGTGTAGATTGACGAGGAACATTTAATCAATTTTAAAATAAGGCTGTACGGTAAGAAAATGTGGAAAAAAGGCAAGGGGTCTGAATACTTTCCGAATGCACTGTGGTGATAAATCAGGTTTCCTGATATTACAAAAGGTGTCCTGCAGGGTTCGATTCTGGGTCCTATACTTTTTGCATTAACAATATCGACTTATGTACAAAATTGTAACCTGCAGTTGTATGCCGATGATACTGTTTTGTGTACTATGGCCCCCACGGTTGACCAGGCTCTATCTGAACTACAGTCCGCCTTCATTGTATTACAGAAGAACTTTATTGACCTGAAATTAGTACTGAATGCAGGTAAAACTAAGTCTATGTTGTTCTCTAGAGTGTGTAAAAATAAGTCTGATGATTTAAGCATACGTACTTTGGATGGTGTCCATATTGATTGTGTCTGTGTGTAACGAGTGCGCTGAGAGTCGGGAAGCAAGTTCAGGGAGTGAGTGTTTTAATAAATAAAATGAGGTGAGTGTCATGAGGTGCAGGTGCGTGGGACGATGGTGACAGGTGTGTGGGATAATCAGCAGCCTGAGGACCTAGAGGCCGGAGAGGGAGTATACATGACAGTAGCCTCTCACTGACGCACGGCTCCAGCTGCAGGACGCCGTCAAAGGGGACGAACCCGGGGATCAGGAGCGGACTGGTCACCCCTACTGATGCGCGAGAACCTGTCACGCCAGGTGAGGCACGGAAACCTGTCGAGTCAGCTGGGCCACGGGAACCTGACAGATCGGTTGAGGCAGGGGAGCCTGGCGATCCGGCTGAGGCATGAGAACCTGACGAGCTGGTGGAAGCAGGGGAGCCTGGCAATTTGGCGAAGGCATGAAAGCCCAATGAGCCGGCTGAGCCAAGGGAGCCTGGTGATCCGGCTGAGGCATGAGAGCCTGACGAGTCGGCTGGGAAGCCTGGCGATCTGGTTGAGGAATGAGAGCCTGTAGCAGTTCCCAGACCGTTCATCATTACTCTGACACATTTTAAAAAAATAAATCAACACTGCCTGTTGCTTCCCTTTGGTGAGGTGTTATTATGTAACAAGTGCGCTGAGAGTCGGGAAGCAAGTTCAGAGAGTGAGTGTTTTAATAAATAAAGTAAACACGAACTACAAACGCACCGACATGAAAACAGAATCAATAACACCTGAGGAAAGAACCAAGGGGAGTGACAGATACAGTGGGGCAAAAAAAGTATTTAGTCAGCCACCAATTGTGCAAGTTCTCCCACTTAAAAAGATGAGAGAGGCCTGTAATTTTTATCATAGGTACACTTCAACTATGACAGACAAAATGAGATTTTTTTTAATGAATTTATTTTCAAATTATGGTGGAAAATAAGTATTTGGTCACCTACAAACAAGCAAAACTTCTGGCTCTCACAGACCTGTAACGTCTTCTTTAAGAGGCTCCTCTGTCCCCCACTTGTTACCTGTATTAATAGCACCTGTTTGAAGTTGTTTTCAGTATAAAAGACACCTGTCCACAACCTCAAACAGTCACACTCCAAACTCCACTATGGCCAAGACCAAAGAGCTGCCAAAGGACACCAGAAACAAAATTGTAGACCTGCACCAGGCTGGGAAGACTGAATCTGCAATAGGTAAGCAACTTGGTTTGAAGAAATCAACTGTGGGAGCAATTATTAGGAAATGGAAGACATACAAGACCACTGATAATCTCCCTCGATTTGGGGCTCCACGCAATATCTCACCCCGTGGGGTCAAAATTATCACAAGAACGGTGAGCAAAAATCCCAGAACCACACGGGTGGACCTAGTGAATGACCTGCAGAGAGCTGGGACCAAAGTAACAAACCTACCATCAGCCAGGGACTCAAATCCTGCAGTGCCAGACGTGTCCCCCTGCTTAAGCCAGTACATGTCCAGGCTTAAGCCAGTAGATGTACACGCCAGAATGATCCAGAAGAAGATTGGGAGAATGTCATATGGTCAGATGAAACCAAAATATAACTTTTTGGTAAAAACTCAACTCGTCGTGTTTGGAGGACAAAGAATGCTGAGTTGCATCCAAAGAACACCATACCTACTGTGAAGCATGGGGGTGGAAACATCATGCTTTGGGGCTGTTTTTCTGCAAAGGGACCAGGACGACTGATCCGTTTAAAGGAAAGAATGAATGGGGCCATGTATCGATTTTGAGTGAAAACCTCCTTCCATCAGCAAGGGCATTGAAGATGAAACGTGGCTGGGTCTTTCAGCATGACAATGATCCCAAACACACCGCCCGGGCAACGAAGGAGTGGCTTCGTAAGAAGAATTTCAAGGTCCTGGAGTGGCCTAGCCAGTCTCCAGATCTCAACCCCATAGAAAATCTTTGGAGGGAGTTGAAAGTCCATGTTGCCCAGCAACAGCCCCAAAACATCATTGCTCTAGAGGAGATCTGCATGGAGGAATGGGCCAAAATACCAGCAACAGTGTGTGAAAACCTTGTGAAGACTTACAGAAAACGTTTGACCTCTGTCATTGCCAACAAAGGGTATATAACAAAGTATTGAGATAAACTTTTGTTATTGACCAAATACTTATTTTCCACCATAATTTGCAAATAAATTCATAAAAAATCCTACAATGTGATTTTCTGGATTTTTTTTCTCCATTTTGTCTGTTATAGTTGAAGTGTACCTATGATGAAAATTACAGTCCTCTCTCATCGTTAAGTGGGAGAACTTGCACAATTGGTGGCTGACTAAATACTTTTTTGCCCCACTGTATCGGGAAGATAATCAAGTAGGTTATGGAGTTCAGGTGAGTATCATGAGGTGCAGGTCCGCAAGACGATGGTGAGGGATAATCAGCAGCCTGATTACCTAGAGCCCAGAGAGGGTGTATAGGTGACACTGTGCTTACAAATATCTGGGCATCTGGGTAGATGAAAAGCTGTCTTTTACAAAGCATGTTGATGAGTTGGCGAAGAAGTTGAGAATAAAAATGGGCTTCTTCTGTAGAAATAGGTCTTGCCTCTCGCTCATTAGTAGAAAGCAGATTATTCTGTCGATGGTCCTATCGGTCCTACACTATGGCGACATCATCTATATGAACACAGTCATTAACGCCCCCTGATGCAGTTTATCATAGCACATTCCGCTTTATTACGGGTGACATTTTTAGGACTGGCTAATTCTGGAAATCCCTTTGACCTCTATTGAGTTAGGTCAATCAGATCTTAGTTTTCTTGCATCTTATTATTGGAACACTTTTTTTTAATGTTCCGGTGCCTCTAGGGAAATTCAGAAAGCTGATTGAGGACCTTATTACTGGTGAATGTGTTTGTTTTCTATGACTGTGTTTTTCTTGCATTTTTTGCATGCGTTTTGTATTTATATCTTGTTATGTGTATTTGTTAAGTCATTTATCATGGCTCATCGGTAAAGGAAACCTTGGTCTCAGTATGACTCCCTGAGAAAATAAAGGTTAAATAAAATACATTTAAAAAATGTTTAAAAAAAACATTCATTAAGCCCACATGGTCTTTGTTAACACACTATTACCATTCAAAGAGATCATGTTCATTACTGTTGACAGAACTGAATCGACTGAATCCACATTTGTCTATAATACAGCACGCAGAGGAAATACATTACCCAGAGCCCTTGGCATTGGAAATTATAGATAATTGCTGATTAGCATTTTACTAGCACTGTGGGAGGAGGTTGACTACTATAACTTATGGAAACTCAAACCCCCTGCTGTGATGCTAGACACTGTAATTGGCACTAAGGAAGGAATAGATTTTCCAAATCTCTGTTTGATGCATAATGCATACCCATGTCCCTAAGAACATGAACAACTTCATAGTTAAGAACACTATAATAATATGGAAGAAAATAAAACATATTCTACAAGAACCAACATCATTCCCTAAAAATACAACCTTATGGAACAATCCTTGGATAGGTTTTCAGAATAAATTGGTCCAAATGGAAAACTAAAGGCATAGAAACCATAAATGACTTGGTAACAGGAAATCCATTTAGCTCCATGACAGAATAAAAATACACTTTGGACTGACCAATGTATTTAGTTTCTAATGCACGCAACTTAAAGCTTACATATCACAAAATGTCGATTTGAAATCCTTTGGACACCAAAACAATGAGGGAATCTTATTTGAGTCAAAAAAGGATGTTCATATGATACGGAATATATACTGTACAAAACCTTGTAGAGAGCATATCCAACTGACAATATATAAACTATTGGAACCAAGACTTAAAAAGAGCTGATGTTGGCACAAGATGGGGGGAAGTTGGAGTATAACTACTGAAATTACAGTTAACGAAAAAAGTACTCATAATGTAGTATAAACAAATGTATAGAATTCATTGTACAAAGAGACAAAATTCACAAATTCTACAGCACAACAGCAGAGTCACGTCTTAAGTGTAAAACCAATAATGATTGAATAATCCATGCTTTCTGGGAATGCTATGAAGACTAAAAGTTATGGGCGGAGCAAGAAAGTTGGCTGTCAGAACTATTACAATGTAAACTTATTTGAATCTGTCCGTCTGCATATTTCAAGACTGATCTTGAAAAAAACGTACATTAAAACTTGGAAATCAACCAATCCGCCAACATTAACACAATGGAAATATGAAATGACTTTTATTATTGAAATATTTAAATAGCATTGGCGTCCGAGATAGACGAATGGGTACAGTGTAAGGCCAAGTGGCAAACAACAATGCAGGCGCTAGGGATGGGGGTGTGAGCATGCAGGTCTGGGGAAATTAGATGCATCCAATGTTTGTGTGCGTCTGTAAGTTGTTGTTTGTATGTATACGTTTGTATCTGGAGTAAAAAAAAAATTAAAAGACAAATAAAATATTACCTTCCCCTACTTTCCCAGATAGCCTGTTAAAATTGACACCACGAAATAGCTAGCAGACATAACAACAGCAAAAAAATATATTAGACTACCCAGTGTGGATAGAAACTAGTTTATCTGAGCACACTGCTAAAGGTTTTGAATTGCCGATGTGCGAAAGCAAATATATGTACGCAGTATCACATTCCACTGGTTCAGGTGGTGGAGTCTAACACATTTTCATTTGTTGATTATCTGACGTGTAACATATTTGAAAGCATGTCGACATATACGGAATATATATGTATATATACAATATATATATATATATATTTACATTTATTTGAACAGTTCAACAGGGAGTCATGCTGAGACCAAGGTCTCTTTCACAGTTGAGACCTGTATATACATCAATACACATCAAACACATCGATTTGTTTAGTTTTTTACCTTTATTTAACTGGGCAAGTCAGTTAAGAACACATTATTATTTTCAATGACGGCCTAGGAACAGTGGGTTTGTCAATATACTCTGCACATCAATAAACATCAATATACACATCAATATTCACATCAATACACTAAAAGCAAAACACAATCATAGAAAAACATGTGAAGTCATATTTGATTATATCTCAATTGATAATGTATGTCTCTTGCGAATGTTATTTCAGCCATATGCCTGACTTATTTTAACAAATTCCTTATAGGTGGTGCCAATGGAGGAGATGTCTAAGGATGCCACCAAAATAAGTGTGAGGAGACATATGTACAGTCTTCAGTACTGCACTGTAAACTAAATGGACTCTTAACTAAACATGATTAACTCATTATGAACATAATTATTTCTGTTGAAACCCAGGAATATAATTCATATTCACGTGACTCACAAATACATGATCTCCTGCCACAGGTGGTGAAAGTGGCTGGGAGCAACATCTCCCACAAGCTCCGCCTTTCCAGCGTCAAGCAGTCAGACGAGGGCACATACGAGTGCCGTGTCATCGACTTCAGCGGCAGCGTTGCGCAGCACCACCGCGTCCGGGCCTACCTCCAGGTGGAAGCCGAGAGATGGCTGGGTCACGGGTCAGCAGACACCCAGCCCCAGGAGCCCCGACACAAGGGACAGGGGAGCCAGGTGCACCCCCACCAAACAGAGGACCGGGAACTGAAGAGGCGATCGGCCGATGACAGCACCACGGACTGCACTGAGAGCTGTGTGCTCTAGAGTCTGGTTCTGTGTCCAGATAGGAATAACAGGAGTGCATGTTCCCGATTATCTTAAGAAGGATGATTATTTTTACACCAGCAGAGGCCTGGACAAAAACTGCTTAATTTATGTTAATTTATGAATCGATTTGTTTGGTTGTTTGTTAATCTGAGATTTGTTTATGTTTGTTTGAATTCGGGTTGTCACAGACCACCAGAGGGCATGATCGTGTTGTCTTGGTTCTTAAATGTAATGTTATTTCTCATCGCCTTTGTTAAATGCTTTGTCCATGATTTCTGACTCTGGAGTTGTGATGGGTGAAGATGAGGGTGTCGTTGGGAGGAAAGGATGCGGGGAAGGCCTGTATCTCAATAGTATGAAGTATCTTCCTTCCTTTGTCTCCTTTCCTTAATAAGCACTGATCTGAAATTAATGGAAAGTACAAAGCAATATATACTTTCGGGCTCTTGAGTGGCGCAGCAGTCTAAGGTTAAAAGGTTAAATAAATGAAACAATGAAAATACTGAACAAAAATATAAACGCAACATGGAACAATTTCAAAGATTTTATTGAGTTACAGTTCATAGAAGGAAACCAGTCAATTTAAATAAATTAATTAGCTCTAATCTATGGATTTCACATGACTGGCCAGGGGCGCAGCCATGGGTGGGCCTGGGAGGGCATAGGTCCACAATCTTGGGAGCCAGGTCCACCCAGTGGGAAGCCTGGCCCAGACAATCAGAATGAGTTTTTCCCCACAAAAGGGCTTTCTTATGATCCCGCAGGTGAAGAAGCCAGATGTGGAGGTCCTGAGCTGGCATGGTTACACTTGGGCTGTGGTTTTGTGGCCAGTTGGATGTACTGCTAAATTCTCTAAAATGATGTTATGGCTTATGGTAGAGAAATTAACATTACATTCTCTGGAAACATCTTTGTTGGATATTCCTGCAGTCACCATGCCAACTTGAGATATCTGTGGCATTGTGTAGTATGACAAAACTGTACATTTTAGAGTGGCCTTTTATTGTCTCTAGCACAAGGGGCACCTGTGTAATGATCATGCTGTTTAATCAGCTTCTTGATATGCCACACCTGTCAGGTGGATGGATTCCTGCTCTTGGCAAAGAATACATGCTCACTAACATGTAAACAAATTTGTGCACATAATTTGAGAGAAAGACACTTTTTTTTGCATACAGCATGAATCATTTCTGGATTCTTTTATTTCAGCTCAAGAGAAATGGGGCCAAAACTTAACATGTTATGTTTACAATTACAATTTGTTCAGTTTAGTAGCTACCAACCCAGGTATTTCTGTATCTGAAGTTATGAATTAAAGGAGACAATTAGAGGAAGTGATTCAGGAGTATTTAGACCCCATAGTTCATCGAAAGATACATTTTGCTCTCGGTGACATACACTTTGAAATACCTTGTTTCTTAATGGTCTTTAATGAATGGAAACGTATTCCAAAAGAAGCTACAGTATTTACATGTAAATAACACTTTAATTGATCAAGCTCTGTGAAAGGACTTTGAAGGTTGTTCTTTGGTTTGTACTTTACATTTTACTTTGATGTTTTGTAAAAAAAAATCTTGATCGAAATGTGTAACTTTCTAAACCACTTCTAGAATATCCAACGTAAACCCAAACATACATGTATGCCTTCATAACATTGAATAAATTGTATATTATCTCCACACTGTACACACACACTTTTCCCATCAGCACCACACAATGTATCAAGTGCTAATTAACCAAATGAATCATTGCACACTATGGGCCAGTTTCCCAGCCCCAGATTAAACCTAGTCCTGGACTAAAATGCATTTTTAATGGAAATTCTCCATTGAGAATGATTGTTAGTCCAGAACTACGCTAAACCTGTCTGGGAAACCTGCCGTGAGAGTATGTTAATTCTAGCTTTTTTGTCTCAACTAGCGCTGGGTCTTTTTTTGTGCAATTATTTCGTCAATGGAGTTAAAATGACAAGTTGTGTTTTTAAAATATTTTTTAATCTTCTCATCCTCCTCTTCTTGACTGTATTTGTTCTTCAATCTAAGTGATGCTGTTTGATAGCTATTCTGTTAAATACATTGATTTGATGGAGAAAAAAAAACCTTGGTCTTTGGAATGATTTTTTTTTTTATTGTTCAGTTACAGGACTATGATGTCTGGGTGATCTCCTGTCAGAGAAAAATTGTATCCCAAAAATCAAAACATTTCAACACGATAGTTGATGAAACAGTTGTATCTCAATGGCGGTGTTGAATGCACGACAGGGTACCAACTACAGATAACAATCTACTTAAGCCATGAACTCACCAGTAGTGTTCAGTGCAGAGAGCCTTGTGTTCCTCAGTCGACGGTTTGTCCTGTCTTTTTCCTTTCAATAGTCAAAAGGTAACAAGGTGTATAAAGTAATGTATTCAAGTAAAAATTTGTGAACACCATAGAATAGAAGACAGGCAATTACTGTTACACATTTTATTAATCTTTTTTCAAAGATTCTCCAATGGTAATAGATAGTAGGGACAACAATTCATATTTTAACTTAGTCAAGTTGGTTTTAACATACAATACATAGAACCATGGAATTATACTATGCGGGGTTATAAACTAGGTTTAATAGAAGGGTTACAAGCCACAATAAACTTGGATTAATTTATCTATTTCTCATTGTCTGTTTGTTCATAGCAGATTGGGATACAGTGCGCTGCTGCCACCTATAGGGCTAAAAATGAATTACAATTACTGATGCACTTCTCTTGAACAGATGATGGAAGTCCATGTAACACTATCTAATCACCTGACTCCTACCTATTCTCCATTTCACAGTGATACATTAAATGCAATGTGTGATTTTAAGGCCTTTACAGTTCGAAGAGGGTTAATGTTTAACAAACACACACGTCCTATATCAACTTTGATTCAACCAGTGGGGAACTTCTAATCTTTTCCACGATGGTGGCTGTTATTCAATTGGACAATGGAATAAGTATTATACTGATCGTCAGTGGCCGTACTCAACTACAATACTACAATACAAATGTTTTAGCGTAAGCCAAGCGTTGTATGTAAGCGGGACCCAGTTTGTTTAGAAAGGACTTCCTGCTCAAACACGAAGCAGCTCCTTTCTTCAGCACCATGTCAATGACGTCAGGTGCCTTCTCTTCCCTCACACAAATCCCCTTCACTGCATTCACATCATTGGCAATAATCCCTTTCTGTTACAGAAGTCCATCCAGCAAAACATCAATAACAGGCTTTGACACTCAAGCCACAAACTCCTTCCCCACAGAGCGCTGTTGTTTCTCTGCAGAACTCAGAACTCAGCTGTTCCTTTGCTGAATCACTCTCAGCCTGGAAGAGGTAGAATATACCTCTGCAAAAACTAAAGAGTAACCCTGCCACAGCAGTGCGTCTTGATCCAGATTAGTCAGTTAGTGAGTTTAATAACATCAAACATGGAATGATACAAAACTTATAACAGCGGTTCGCAATCAAGGGAGTAATGAAGTCCAGGTGTGACTGTTGATACTGAGACGCAGGTGTGCGTAAAGATAGGTTGCCAGGACCAGTGGTTAGGAAGCTGGTGACGCCGCATGCCGGAGAAGATGTGACAATTGTTGTGACAGAACACTGAGCCAACATACCAATCGACTATATCCATCAGTAAGTTCTGCTTTTTGTTCTTTGCAGATTAATTTGCATGATTAATTTAATCAAATGTTCTTGCAACTTTTTCTCCTTTGTCTCACTCCTCCTAATGCCCCTTCTGTGGCTTCCTCAACCTCTCCAGCCTGTAAACCAGCTACTGTCCGACCTGCTACTCTACCTGATGCACCATTCCCTATTTAAACTACCCCTCTTAGTTTAACTGATGTCCCTCCCAAAATTGCAACCTTTTCTCTGTCCCCAGCCATCTTATCTTTCCCATTTTTCCCTCATACATATGGCTTCTTTGTTTCTGTCTGGGATCACTAATCCAACCACCTGTAATGTATATCTTTCAGCTCCCAGGTCTACCACCGCCATCTAAATGTACCAATTCCAATCCTGCTGCCCCACCAGCAACTCTACCTGCTGCCCCTGCATCTCTACCTGAACCTCTGCCCGAAACTCTGTCAGACCTAAAAACAAATTGGTGACAAAATAAATAAATACAATTTGGGGGGGGGGTACAGGTACAATATTCATAACAATTCATATATTAAGTGTATATAACATGTACCCATGGGCTGCCCTCAAGATAAAAACAAAAGTAAGAAATACATCACATGATCACACAGGATTTTGTAATAGGTAGTTGGGTTTCTCAAGGGACTACATTGCTCCTGAGTGGCGCAGCGGTCTAAGGCACTGCATCTCAGTGCAAGACGTGTCACTCCTGTGTGTTCCACACGGAACTGCTTCGGTTAGTTATTTCGCGTGTCGTTTATTGTTTTGTTTCAGTATTCGCTTGTTTTAATAAAGAGCATGAACACGTACCACACTGCGCATTGGTCCTCCGATCCTTACTGATCCTCCTCGTCGGAGGAAGAAAGCCGTTACACTGAGACTCTTTCTGCTTTGATGGGCTTGTCCGGTCTGCGGTGAGCGGCCAGCTGGATAAAACTGCCTGAAAGTGGTGTAGGGCTTCTTAACCACCAACTGTTTGGTCCTCTTGCAGAAGATTTGCTGGTACTGGACATCTCCTGGAAAGTGGACGAGACGTAGGGCAACATTACTTTGTTGGTAATGGTATCAATCGAATGGGACCAGCTAGTTTAGGGACAATGGGGGGGACATTGGGAGCTGCTTTAGAGAGGAAAGATCAGTCAACAAAGTGAACGGGCTGGGGGGCTAAAGAAGGTGTGAAAAGTCTTAGGAAGGCAGTTCTTACACAACAATTGATGTGTATGGGAGATTGAAGAGAAATGGCACCTCAATCCAGTGTTGTATCGGTCTCGAGACCACATATTGAGTGTCTTGGTCTTATCTCTGTGTCGGATATATTTACTCTGTCTTGGACAGTGAGGATTCATCATTTCTTCGAGACCAGCAGAGTAAAAGAGATCAGCTTACACTCAGTCAGCAGATTAAACGGTTTTGCCAGGCCAAATATATACACTCCTTTCTTGAAACCTTAATATTTTAACAGCTTTTTTATCCAGGGCTGCAACTTTCACTGGGGACAGAGGGTCTTCCCCCCAGTTCTATCATTGCAATGTTATACAAAAAGCGGGCAACTGTGAGCTTTAGGATCATGTGGATGCCTTTGAGCAGTCGGATAGGCTGTTTGGAGTGTTCAGCAAGTTGGATTTAGGGCAGCACAGACACCACAGGCTGTGTGAAGGCAAAGCTTCTGGAAGGCTGGCTGGACCAGCACGGGAGAGTTGAGCATAGTTCAGTGTGTGTGTGGCGCTCTTTCACCGAGTTGTAAATGCAGAGCAGAAAGTGGCTACTATTTAGTTGGCTGATGTAGCTGGCAAGGTAACTGCAGGTCAGTTTTAGCCTCTTTATGTCTGTCATAATAGCCACCTCAAATCACTAACAGCTGTTATTTGTATGGAAATGTTTTGGAGCCTTTGTTTTGTCTCATTTCAAAAGTAAATTCACTTGGCTAGCTTTCGTCAGTTGATGTACCTGAACACATTTTGGGTGTGTTCATAAATTCAGTCTACCTCCGTTTCAGAGCACTTGTCCCAGTGTGCCAGAGCGCAGAATAACGGATGAATTTACTAACCCTCAACACCAGTTGAATATGGACGGTGTCAGTAAAAGCCGGCAAAAAAAAAGAATGCAATTGTTGCCAGCAGCACAGTAAGTCATCAACCCTCAGAATAACATGAAAACAGCCTAACCAGCTCTGGAAGTAGCTAGCAAGCTAGCCAATGTTAGCTTGGGTGCTTGACTGAGGTCAGAACATTCGGATCAACCCTACTCATCGGCCAGAGTATCCAGTGTGCGCTCTGAACGCTCCGAGAGCAAAACGCTCTGAATGTACAAATGGACATTCGTACAGCACAGTTGCTCTGGATAACATAGCGGCCTAACCAGCTCTGTTAGGGCGAGTAATGTTCAGTGAGCTTGATACACACGCCTCTTGGAGGATTGCAACACTCAACTCCCCATGGAGTGAAAGAGGTATGTGATTGCAGGTGCGAGTAAGGATGACAGAGGCAGAGAATATTATAATTTACTGGGAATTTATTTCCTTAACACAGTAATTTGGGGAAAAGGGGCCAGAGCAAAAGCAAAGAAAGTACAAGTTAGAGTCCTCTCTCCTACCTTACCTGCCTACCCACTACTTAGCTAACCTTATCGCCACCTGGTCCACCCAGGTCTTACCTAGTGTGCATTGACAGAGTACGGATATATATATATATACCCGCAGGCCTCTTGCCTAAGCACTCCCAAGGTATCTTCCCACTTGGAACAAATGAAACAGAATACAAACTTAAAGTGAACAATCAAGAACATTGTCACACACACACACACACACACACACACACACACACACACACACACACACACACACACACACACACACACACACTACCTTCAACAAAACTGTTTCTGTGCAACAACCAACTCAGGACATCCAAGAAGCTCTCTCTTCCACAAAGGGACACTGGCTTTTATCCAGCTGCAGAAGGAGTTTGTAATTGCCGACAGCTGTATCCCCTAACGAGAGGGTGGGATCAGAGCGCCAATCTGCAATGGGGCCAACCAATCAGCTGCTTGGGGGAATCCAGGAAGACATTTCCTGAAATACACACATACATATGCACAACCCACAACACAGAAACTGGGGAACGTAACAGAGCTGTTCTCTCATTTGTGTCTGGATGTTGCTATCAAGTTAGCTTGAGTGCTTGACTGCTATTTTTTGAAATTATTATTATTATGAACAAAACAAATCCAAAAACAGAAATATACAAACAAGAGTACAAAAACCTAACAGTATTACATATCGAGATACATGTATTATTTGATCAAAAGTTATGTATTGCTTTTTTGTTTTTACACTTACTAATAATTTCTAAATGATATTTAAATTATATCTTAAACAATGTGAAGAGGGCTTTGTTCTCCACCCACTATGGACAAAGAATCTGCCATGTAAAAATAAACAAATGAACAATGAACATTAAACCAGGGTACATATACTTTGTATCTAAATAAAACATCATATTAGAGTCTTTCAAATTAACATTAATAGTAGTTTCTTTTAACTGCCACATGATTATTTGCCCATGTAGGTTAGCCTACTCTCGCGCTCAACCAGGAGAGGTAGGCTACTGGAGTTGAAGCAGCGAAATCTGAGTGTGTGAATAATGTGGAAAAAGATGTGCTTTTAATACAACAGGTAAGCTAACGCATACAAAGCAGAAAGAGGACTGTCTCCAAATAATCTGTGGGACAACAAAAATGTTGTCATCCCCAAAATCGTCTGTCTGACCGCCTTCAGCATGAAAAATGCTGACCGCACTGATCTCTGTCAGAAACCACAAGTCCACAGGGAAAGGCAGTCCTCTAGTGCAGTCAGTACACAACACTATGCTCATCATGTCTTAGCAGGACCAGATGGTGACAGGGGTCGCAGCAGGATCAGACAGCCAGGGAACACCAGTCTACGGAGCTCAGGTGAATTTCGCAGGGTATTAACAATGTCAGTGAATGTTCCACCTTGAATTGATGGGTAGACCTAAAGTGGCTACAGGACAGCAGCTTAAATTTAGAGCTACAGTCTGTGATCTGGGAATAATGGTCATTTTAATTTTTGAATCATTGATTCTATTCTTGTATAATATAATGTATAAAAGTACACCAAGGTAATTCTTTGTCACATCTAATTTTAGGAGGATCAGATTTTAAGGCAGTCTGACAAACCTCCAAAGTTGATTTCAAAACTCTAACAAGGGTTGATAGATGCTTTTCCTGATGACACAAAACATGTACAACTAAAATGTGATGAAGACCTGGAAGAAGCTATTGATGATGATGAATGAATACAGATACTGTATGTTTGAATGCCTAGTCATGTCCATATAATCTCAGACATAAATTACTGCATAAATTAAGACCATCCATAGAACGTACTATATGCCAGTGAAACTGAATTACATGCACTCAGAAATGTCATTCCTGTGCTGGAGGTGTTTGAAACACAACAGGGGACATACTGTATTTGCAAATGTTATGGTCTTGTAAAGGCTGGCTGAATTCTGGCAAAGAGTATGTTATTTTATCAGCAGGTCTACAGATTCTCCCTTCTCCCTGTTTTTGTTTGCTTGGAAATGTTGATACAAGAGACTGTTATCTGAAGGAACTGTGTAATCAAGTCCTCAACTGGCAGTTCGTTAACTTCTTATGGTATAGGTGACGCTTGTGTCCCACTTGGGCAAAAGCCAGGGAAAATGCAGCGCAGCAAATTCAAATAAAATTATATAAAAATCAAAACTTTCATTAAATCACACATGTAAGATACTCAATTAAAGCTACACTCATTGTGAATCCAGCCAACATGTCAGAAAAACATCACAATTGGTCCATTTGTTCGATTAATTCCGTCCATATATATCCAAAATGTCAATTTATTTGGCGTGTTTGATCCAGAAAAAAACAGCTTCCAAAATGCGCAACTTCACTACAAAATATTTCAAAAGTTGCCAATAAACTTTGCCAAAATATTTCAAACTACTTTTGTAATTCAACATTAGGTATTTTTAAACGTTAATAATCGATCAAATTGAAGACGGGTCTATCTGTGTTCAATACAGGAACACAAAAAACCAAGCTACTTTTCAAGTCTTGCGCAACTCTCAACAGTGTTACGCAGTTCCTAGATGGCCGTACTTCTTCATTGCACAAATGAATAACCTCAACCATCGTTTGCCAATGAGAACTCAATGAACAGACAGAGACCTCAAAAAAAAACATCTGAACGGTTAGTCCTTGGGGTTTTACCTGCTACAAAAGTTCTGTTATTGTTATGCACTTGATTGAGGACCCAAAAGCGGTTTACCAAAAACAGAGTCCTTTAATGTAAACACATGGAAGACATAGATCCTCTTCAGATGTAGATAATGGCAAAATAGACAACCCGCAGAGAGGGCGACAAATTAAACAAAAAGTCCTTCTGATAATACAAAAGAGCCCCCTTCTTAGCAGCAGAGGAGAATAGCTGGGTAGCGGCGACAGGCTGCAGGTCTCTCTGGGTAGGCGTGGGTCGTAGAGGAACAGAGGTACCTGATCTCACGTAGCATCAGATGAACTGGACACAGTACCAACGATAAGACAGTTAGCTGAGTACAGGATGCACTTGCCAGGCAGATTCCGACAGGACGGGACAAGGGTGAAGCAAATGAGACGATAGTTTGGTTCTGGCATGAGAAACTCAAACGAGAATCTGACAAAGAAAGAAGCAGGAACAGAGAGAGAAATAGAGACCTAATCAGAGGGAAAAAGGGAACAGGTGGGAAAAGGGTGAACGAGGTAGTTAGAGGAGATGAGGAACAGCTGGAGGAGGAGAGAAAGAGAAGGTAACCTAATACGACCAGCAGAGGGAGACAGAGTGAAGAGAAAGAACAGGAACAAGACATAAAATGACAATACATGACAGTTATACTCACACACATGATTCAAACAGTTTTAGAAACTTCAGAGTGTTTTTATCCAAATCTACTAATAATATGCATATCTTATATTCTTGGCATGAGTAGCAGGAAGTTGAAATTGGGCATGCTATTTATCCAAAAGTGAAAATGCTGCCCCCTATACCTTAAGAAGTTAAATAGTACCCGCAAACTCCAGTCTCAAGGTCAATAGCGAAGAGGCGACTCCGGGATACTGGCTTTATAGGCAATTGCAAAGAAAAAGCCATATCTCGGACTGGCCAACAAAAATAAAATATTTAAGATGGGCAAAAGAACACAGAAACTGGACAGAGGAACTCTGCCTAGAAGGCCAGCTTCCTGGAGATGCCTCTTCACTCTTCTGCCTAGAAGCTGCCAGTTGAGGACTTGTGAGGTGTCTATTTCTCAAACTAGACACTAATGTACTTGTCTTCATGCTCAGTTGTGCACCGGGGCCTCCTACTCCTCTTTCTATTCTGGTTATAGCCAGTTTGCGCTGTTCTGTGAAGAGAGTATTACACAGCGTTGTACGAGATATTCAGTTTCTTGGCAATTTCACCCATGGAATACCCTTCATTTCTCAGAACAAGAATAGACTGACAAGTTTGAGAAGAAATTTGTTTCTGGACAATTTTAGCCTGTAAATGAACCCACAAATGTTGATGCTCCAGATACTCAACTAGTCTAAAGAAGGCCAGTTTTATTGCTTCTTTAATCAGACCAACAGTTTTCATATGTGCTAACATAATTACAAAATGGTTTTCTAAAGATCAATTAGCCTTTTAAAATGATTATCTTGTATTATCTAACACAACGTGCCATTGGAACACAGGAGTGATGGTTGCTGATAATGGGCTTTTGTACGCCTATGTAGAAATTCCGTAAAAAAATGTGCCGTTTCCAGCTACAATAGTAATTTACAACATTAACAATGTCTACACTGTATTTATGATCAATTTGATGATATTTTAATGGACAAAAATGTCTTTCTTTCAAAACAAGGACATTTCTAAGTGACACTTTTGAACGGTAGTGTATATTTGAGGTGTACTGTATGTGGGTTTTTTTTTTTTCTTCAAACCTTTCCCTTGGAAATGAAAAAAATGGTATGAACTGGGAAGGGAATTGGGTTGGGAAAGAATTTAGTTATTGACTATCAATCACATTTATTTCTAAAGCCCTTTTTACATCAGCAGATGTCACAAAGTGCTATACAGAAACCCAGCCTAAAACCCCAAACATTAAGCAATGCAGCTGTAGAAGCACAGTGTCAGCGAACAACTCCATAGAAAGGCGGGAACCTAGGAAGAAACCTAGAGAGGAACCAGGCTCTGAGTGGTGGCCAGTCCTCCTCTGGCTGTGCCGGGTGGAGATTATAACAGTACATGGCCATTAAGGCCAGATTGTTCTTCAAGATGTTCAAACGTTCATAGACGACCAGCAGGGTCAAATAATTGTTGGATGTGGCAGGTCTTGCAAACTATTACAGACTACAAAGGGAAGCACAGCCGAGAGCCCAGTGACACGAGCCTACTAGACGAGCTAAATCATTTCTATGCTCACTTCGAGGCAAGTAACACTGAAACATGCATGAGAGCATCAACTGTTCCGGATGACTGTGTGATCACGCTCTCCGCAGACGATGCGAGAAAGACCTTTAAACAGGTCAACATTCACAGGGCCGCAGGGCCAGATGGATTACCAGGACGTGTTCTCCGAGCATGCGCTGACCAACTGGCAAGTGTCTTCACTACACATTTTCAACCTCTCCCTGTCTGAGTCTGTAATACCAACATGTTTCAAGCAGACCACCATAGTCCCTGTGCCCAAGAACACTAAGGTGACATGCCTAAATGACTACCGACCCATAGCACTCAAGTCTGTAGACATGAAATGCTTTGAAAGGCTGGTCATGACTCACATCAAAACCATTATCTCAGAAACCCTATACCCACTCCAATTTGCATACCGCACCAGCAGATCCACAGATGATGCAATTTCTATTGCACTCCACACTACCCTTTCCCACCTGGACAAAAGGAACACCTATGTGAGAATGCTATTAATTGCAACAGCTCAGCATTGAACACCAAAGTGCCCTCTAAACTCATCACTAAGCTAAGGACCCTGGGACTTAACAGCTCCCTCTGCAACTGGATCCTAGACTTCCTGATGGGCCGCCTCAAGGTGGTAAGGGTAGGTAACAACACATCCGCCATGCTGATCCTCAACATGGGGGCCTCTCAGGGGTGTGTGTTCAGTCCCCTCCTGTACCCCCTGTTCACTCATGACTGCACAGCTAGGGACAACTACAACACCAACATTAAGTTTGCTGATGACACAACTGTGGTAGGCCTGATCACTGACAACGATGAGACAGCCTATAGAGAGGAGGTCAGAGACCTGACTATGTGGTGCAAGGACAACAAACTCTCCCTCAACATGATCAAGACAAAGTAAATGATTGTGGACTACAGGAAAAAGAGGACCAAGCACGCCCCCATTCTCATCGCTAGGGCTATAGTGGAGCAGGTTGAGAGCTTCAAGTTCCTTCGTGTCCACATCAACAACAAACTAACATGATCCAAGCACACAAAGACAGTCGTGAAGAGGGCAAGACAAACCTATTCCCCCTCAGGAGACTGAAAGATGTGGCATTGGTCCTCGGAACATCAAAAGATTTACAGCTGCAGCATCGAGAGCATCCTGACGGGTTGCATCATTGCCTGGTATGGCAACTGCTTGGCCTCTGACCGCTAAGGCATTACAGAGGGTAGTGCGTACGGCCCAATACATCACCATGGGAAAGCTTCCTGCCATCTAGGACCTCTATACCAGGCGGGGTCAAAGGAAGGCCCTAAAAATGGTCCAAGACTCCAGATACCCTAGTCATAGACTTCTTCCTGCTACCGCACGGCAAGCGGTACCGGAGCGCCAAGTCTAGGTCCAAAAGGCTTCTAAACAGCTTCTACCCCAAGCCATAAGACTCCTGAACAGCTAAAGAAATGGCTACCCAGAATATTTGCACCCCTTCCCACACTGCTACTACTCTGTTACTATCTACGTTCAGCCACTTTAACAATCCTACCTGCATGTACGTAATTATCTCAATTACCTCAACATCGTTGCCCCCGCACATTGACTCTGTACCAGTACCCCTGTATATAGCCCCGCTATTGTTATTCACTGATGCTCTTTAATTATTTGTTTTTCTTATCTCTTACTTTTTTCTTAATTTTAATTTTTTAGGTATTTTCTTAAAACTTCACCGGTGATTAAGGATCTGTAAGTAAGTATTTCACTGTAAGGTCTACACCTGTTGTATTCGGCGCATCTGACAAAAACATTTGATTTGATTTGATTTGACCGACCAACAACTTATTACCCTGAGAGAAGGCTGAGTATAGTGCACAAAGATCTCCACAGCACAAGCCTGAGGGGGCAAAAAAATAACAACAGGAAAATCATGTCTGTGACTCAACCCACTCAATGACGCACCCCTCCTAAGGACAACATGGAAGAGCACTAGCAAGCCAGTAACTCAGCCCCTGTAATCGGGTCGGAGGAAGAGAATCCCAGTGGAGAGAGGAGAGCTGTCCAGGCAGCGACAGCAATAGCGGTTCATTGTTCCAATGCCTTGCCGCTCACCTTCACACCCCTGGGCCAGACTACACTCCATCATAGGACCTACTGAAGAGATGAGTCTTTAAAGGTCGAGACAGAGTCTGTGTCTCTCAAATGGATAGGCAGACCATTCCAAAAGCCCTGCCTCCAGCTGTTTGCTTAGAAATTCTAGGCACAATAAGGAGGCCTGTGTCGTGTGACCATAGCATATGTGTAGGTATGTATGGCAGGACCAAATTGCAGAGATAGGTAGGAGCAAGTCCATGTAATGCTTTGTAGGATAGCAGTGATATCTTGAAATCAGCCCTAGCCTTAATTAACAGGAAGCCAGTGTAGAGAAACTAGTACTGGAGTAATATCATCAAATGTTTTGGTTCTAGTCAAGATTCTAGCAGCTGTGTTTAGCACTAACTGAAGTTTATTTAGTGTTTTATCCGGGTAGTCGGAGAGGGAATTCAGTGAACTCAGTGAAGAACACTGTATACAGCCCAAGAGGTAGCTATAAAAAGTGATTGAGTAGGCTAGAAGCTCAAAAGATGAAAGCGCAGTCATTTTTAGGGGGGTATATTGAAATTTGCTGTTGTAAATGTTAGCAACACCTCCGCCTTTGCGGGATGCGCAGGGGATATGGTCACTAGTGTAACCAGGAGGAAAGGCCTAATTTAACACAGTAAATTCATCAGGCTTAAGCGATCTTTCAGTCAGACCAATCACATCAAGATTATGATCAGTGATTAGTTAATTGACTATGACTGCCTTGGAAGTGAGGGATCTATTTTGAGATATCAGAATCTCTTTCAACAATGACAGGATTGGAGGAGGTCTTTATTCCAGTGAGATTGCTAAAGCCATAACCCCCATATTTAGTTTTTCTCAACCTAGATCGAGGCACATACACGGTTTCAATGACTACACTGACTGTGCTAGTGGCAGACTCCACTAAACTGTCAGTCTGGCTAACAGCCCGCTGCCTGGCCTGCACCCTATCTCATTGTGGAGCTAGAGGAGTTAGAGCCCTGTTTATGTTAATAGATAAGATGAGAGCACCCCTCCAAATAGGATGGAGTCCGTCACTCCTCAGCAGGCCAGGATAGACTGTTGGGGATCTGGCTGGCTGGTCGGTCCGGCTGAAAGTTGATATAGAGGATGTCTTCATAAAGACAACCAAAAGTCTTTGTATTTTTTCAAGAGTTGTTCATTTGTTAGGGTATTGGTTAAAGATGCAACACAATATTTATTATTGAATTACCTTTGATCTAGTTCCGTCTCTTTAATCACTTGTGACTGTGGGCATATTTGCTGACTTTTTATTCTACTGTAAATAGAGACTGCATATTGGATTATGTAAAAATGCAGGAAATGAGCTTTAGATGATCAAACAAATTCTGAGGGAGCTTATGTCCCCCCTACTTCTAAAACCAAAGTGGCGCCCCTGTTAATATCTAGTATAGATATGTTTGCGCAGTGCTGAACCTATAGGCCTTCAGTCTGTGTAACAGGTTCATGATTCTGAAAGGACACTAACTGTAATACCAGCGCACTCATGTAGGAGGGGGCACTTCTTGTCAAACACAAAGGGCCAGTGGTGTAGTGGAGGGTATACACAGGTATAAGCCATATCTATACACACTCTTTCTATTAGTGGGCATTGCTTATACTCACTTCTTAATCCCAAATGACACGTATCTAAGTAGTGTAGAGGTGCTAGCCAGCTGAGACTGGTTGAGAACCAACTAACCAACCACAGACGATTTAGACACAAGCATCATTGCTACCAACGCACAAACAGAGAGTGAATTAGCTATATCAACAATTCTATTTTTAGCAACGGAGTGTTTTCCAGACAAGGGTGGAATACATGGCTACCAAATTGATACCAAATAAGAGTAACATTGGCTAACTTACGTTAGTTAACACCAGTCAAACATAGAACAAAGGTAGCTATCAGTCTAGAAGTGACAACCATGGCATAAACAAAATTGATTGACAGTGTGTCAAAAAAAAGCTATATGATTTAGCTGATGGCTTTCAGATTTCAATACAGGACTGTATTAGCTAGCTAGCTAACTCGCCCAGCTACAGTAGTCCAACTAGGCTAGCAAGCAAGCTAGCAAGCTAGTTTACCTCTACTTGAGAATCGACTGTTTTGTTGTGAAGATAATGGATAATAATCACTTCTCAGCTGTCCCCATCAGTTCAGCCTGAAAATCCCTCTGATAATCTTTGGTCACCGCATCATTATTGATAGCCACAAGCCACTAGCAGAATTTTGGTGAATCTCTGGTAGGTAGAACAGTGAAAGGTAACTAATTTTCACACTTGTTTGTAATTAGCACAGCCAGGCACAGAACATCACACAGGCATGATGACAAACATTAGTGAGAAAAATGTTGGTCGTTCGAAGTAAATAACGCCATTATTCAAGTTTGTGGGTAAGCCTCTACCTAGCGGGCGGTATCAGTATGTCTACGTTTGCCTGACTTTGTGGTTCACTATGAGCAGACGAATACACGGGGAGTCAACACTTCCTGATACTACCAGTGAAATGAAAATGTCCCAGTTCTAGCTTGTGGTTTGGATAATGGTGATGTTTATGTTAACAATATAATGTTGTTAATATAGTAATGACTATATGCCATGTCAGAGCCAGGGTGAAATTCCCCTTTAATAAAAGCGAAATTGGTGCTGTATTCACATCTCTCCCAAATTAAACTTTGTGACATGGTGTTCAAATCATTTTGAGCAATAGAATACCTAATTGATTCCAACATTTCAGATAGACCTATCCAGGTGATTTGCCTTTTATGCATGCTATCCAATGCCCTTTTGAGTTCATTGAAAGAGATTGGGGCTCCCAACGAGGCGGCTTCCTCTTTGGAGAGGAGAGGAGTTCTTAATTGTTTTAGAAAGGACTTATTCTGGCTTGATGTGGATTTACAATCAGTGGTGAACAGTTGTTTTATGGAAGCGGGAGAATATTTTACTGATTCATTTGGGTTCTGATAGTAAATTCTCCTGTTTCAGATTCAATCATTTCTATATTAGCTGATTGATCATTAGGTCATATGGGTCATATGTCGAATACAGGTGTAGATAATAATATAACATCGATTTGGGAGAATATTTTATGCCTGTTTAAGTAAAAGGTTACTTTTTTTGCTTTTGGATTACGTACTCCTCCAGGCATAAATGAGCTTGTAATCAGAGAGTATACCTTGGAGAGGCTTGTTTGCTTGTGAATTGTCATTGGTCTTATTAGATTTGTCCCATATGTCCAAAATGGCATTCATGTCTGTCCCAATAACCAGATGGAATTTAGTTAATTCTAACAATAGGCTGTTCAGAGAATCAAAAAACGTAGGACCATATGAATATGGAGCATTAAAAAAGGCAATTTTGTTTCCAATATGATTACGTTTAAGGAAAGTGATTCTGCCTTCTTGGCCATTGCCTTTATCCAACCAAGATGGTGATTTTTAGTTTCTTATGTATTATTATGATAACCCCTTTATTTTTTTAAATATTTTTTTGGGGGGGGGGGGGATAAAAAGCAGCCAGTCCGAACAAATAGTTCTGTATTCTATGCGTCCTTTTGGAGCAGGTGAGTTTCTTGAAGCACTGATACAGTGCCTTCAGAAAGTATTCATACCCCTTAACTTATTCCACATTTTTATTATGTTACAGCCTGGATTCAAAATTGATGAAAATAGTGTTTTTCTAACCCATCTAGACATGACACCCCATAATGACAAAGTGAACACAAGCAGACATTTTTGCTAATGTATTGAAAATGAAATAATGATGATCTCATTTACATGCAGTACCAGTCAAAAGTTTGGACACACCTACTTGTAGAATAAATAGTGATGACATCAAAACTATGAAATAACGCATACGGAATCATGTTGTAACCAAAAAAGTGTTAAACAAATCTAAATATATTTTATATAAAAGTTAGAATATTTAGAATTTATTTAGAATTCAATGCACACTTAACCAGCATGGCTACCACAGCATTCTGCAGCGATACGGCATCCCATCTGGTTAGCGCTTAGTGGGACTATCATTTATTTTTAAACAGGAAAATGACCCAAAACACACCTCCAGAATGTGTAAGGGCTATTTGACCAAGAAGGAGAGTGATGCAGTGCTTCATCAGATGACCTGGCCTCAACAATCACCCAGCCTCAACCCAATTGAAATGGTTTGGGATGAGTTGGACCGCAGAGTGAAGGATTGATTGATCTTTCAGAAGTTGATATTAAGAAAGCAGCTTGCCCGCATGAATTGAACCCTTTTTTAAAATAAAATGGTGCAGAAATCATTGCTGCCCATCTCACACATATTAAATCTTTCATTAGCGAGTAATATGATTCCAAATGTCTGGAAAGCAGTGTCCAGAGTTATCAAAAGCTGCCTTTACATAAGGGTGGAGATCAGTCCCAGTTGGATAACTATCATCCCATATCTGATTAACAGTCTGCACTGGCAAAAGTTTAGGAAAACTGGTGAACTCGCAGTTGAAAGACTTTCTTCATAGTATATGTTACTCAGTTTTATCTCAATTCCAGTCGGGTTTTAGAGCCAAGCATAATACAATTACAACCAGCTTTCACTTTTAATTGACTTATCGAAGGCCTTCGACACTGTTGACAATGCCCTGCTGTTGTATAGACTAAAACTGGTTGGTTTAATTGTTGATGTATTGGATTGGTTCCGAAATTACCTTTCTGACAGAACAGTGTGTAGCATAGGAGGGTATGAAATCTGAGTTTCGAAGGCTAACAAAAGGAGTTCCCCAGGGCTCAATTTTAGGTCCAATCCTTTTTACACTGTATACAGTATACAGCCATGGCCAAAAGTTTTGAGAAAAACACAAATGTTACGTTTCACAAAGTCTGCTGCCTCAGTGTCTAGATATTTTTGTCAGATGTTACTACGGAATACTGAAGTATAATTACAAGCACTTCATAAGTGTCAAAGGCTTTTATTGACAATTACATGAAGTTGATGCAAAGAGTCAATATTTGCAGTGTTGACACCCCTTTTTCAAGACCTCTGCAATCTGCCTTGGCATGCTGTCAATTAACTTCTGGGCCACACTGATGGCAGCCCATTCTTGCATAATCAATGCTTGGAGTTTGTCAGAATTTATGGGTTTTTGTTTGACCACCTGCCTCTTGAGGATTGGCCACACGTTCTCAATGGGATTAAGGTCTGGGGAGTTTCCTGGCCATGGACCCAAAATATCTATGTTTTGTTCCCCAAGCCACTTAGTGACTTAGTCACTTTTGCCTTATAGCAAGGTGCTCCATCATGCTGGAAAAGGCATTGTTCGTCACCAAACTGTTCCTGGATGGTTGGGAGATGTTGCTCTCGGAGAATGTGTTGGTACCAATCTTTATTCATGGCTGTGTTCTTAGGCAAACTTGTGAATGAGCCCACTCCCTGAGAAGCAACCCCACACATGAATGGTCTCAGGATGCTTTACTGTTGGCAAGACACACGACTGATGGTAGCGCTCACCTTGACTTCTCCGGACAAGTTTTTTTCTGGATGCCCCAAACAATCGGAAAGGGGATTCATCAGAGAAAACCTTTACCCCAGTCCTCAGCAGTCCAATCCCTGTACCTTTTGCAGAATATCAGTCAGTCCCTGATGTTTTTCCTGGAAATAAGAGCATAGTTTGCTGCCCTTCTTGACACCAGGCCATCCTCAAAGTATTTTCCTCACTGTGCGTGCAGATGCACTCACACCTGCCTGCTGCCATTCCTGAGCAAACTCTGTACTGGTGGTGCCCCGATCCCGCAGCTGAATCAACTTTAGGAGACGGTCCTGGCGCTTGCTGGACTTTCTTGGGCACCCTGAATCCTTCTTCAAAACAATTGAACCGCTCTCCTTGAAGTTCTTTATGATCCGATAAATGGTTGATTTAGGTGCAATCTTACTGGCAGCAATATCCTTGCCTGTGAAGCCCTTTTTGTGCAAACCAATGAGGACGGCACGTGTTTCCTTGCAGGTAACCATGGTTGACAGAGGAAGAACAATGATTCCAAGCACCACCCTCCTTTTGAAGCTTCCAGATCTCCAGCCTTGTCCTCGTCAACACTCACACCTGTGTTAACGAGAGAGTCACTGACATGATGTCAGCTGGTCCTTTTGTGGTAGGGCTGAAATGCAGTGGAAATGTTTTGATGGGATTCAGTTCATTTGCATGGCAAAAAGGGACTTTGCAATTAATTGCAATTCATCTGATCACTCTTCATAACATTCTGGAGTATATGCAAATTACCATCATACAAACTGAGGCAGCAGATTTTGTGAAAATTAATATTTCTGTCAAAGCGTCTGTCAAAACTTTCTGTCAAAACTCAAAACTTCTGGCCACGATGGTACAGTAAATTACAGAGGGAGACTGACTCTGCAAATCTTCATCTGTATGCTGATGACACAAGTATTTATTCTAGCGCATCTAATATTGAGAAGTATTTTCAGGACTTACAGTTGGCTTTTGATGCTGTTCAATGGCAACTTTTCAAATTGAAACTTGTGCTTAAATGCAAGGAGAACTAAAAGTATGATTTCCTCTTCTCTGAAAGTAGACAGATGGAGTCACTTGCAGATTTTAACTCTAAAAGGACAGCAAATTGATAGGGTCACCTCCTATAAGAATCTTGGCATTTGGTTAGATGAAAAGCTGAATTTTAAACAGCACATTAATAAATTGACCAAGAAACTGAAGTTGAAATTGGGTTTTTATTTTAGGAAAGAAAATATATTGCTTTTCACTGTCAGTCAGAAAGGATCTTGTGATAGTGATGCAGGCCTCAGGAAGTACCTTAAGAACTCTGGACACAGTGTATCATGGTGCTTTAAGATTTATCACATACAGTGGGGCAAAAAAGTATTTAGTCAGCCACCAATTTTGCAAGTTCTCCCACTTAAAAAGATGAGAGAAGCCTGTCATTTTCATCATAGGTACACTTCAACTATGACAGACAAAATTAGGGGAAAAAATCCAGAAAATCACATTGTAGGATTTTTAATGAATTTATTTGCAAATTATGGTGGAAAATAAGTATTTGGTTACCTACAAACAAACAAGATTTCTGGCTCTCACAGACCTGTAACTTCTTCTTTAAGAGGCTCCTCTGTCCTCCACTCGTTACCTGTATTAATGGCACCTGTTTGAACTTGTTATCAGTATAAAAGACACCGCTCCACAACCTCAAACAGTCACACTCCAAACTCCACTATGGCCAAGACAAAAGAGCTGTCAAAGGACACCAGAAACAAAATTGTGGACCTGCACCAGGCTGGGAAGACTGAATCTGCAATATGTAAGCAGCTTGGTTTGAAGAAATCAACTGTGGGAGCAATTATTAGGAAATGGAAGACATACGAGACCACTGATAATTTCCCTCAATCTGGGGCTCCACGGAAGATCTCACCCCGTGGGGTCAAAATGATCACAAGAACGGTGAGCAAAAATCCCAGAACCACACGGGGGGACCTAGTGAATGACCGGCAGAGAGCTGGGACCAAAGTAACAAAGCCTACCATCAGTAACACACTACACCGCCAGGGACTCAAATCATGCAGTGCCAGACGTGTCCCCCTGCTTAAGCCAGTACATGTCCAGGCCCGTCTGAAGTTTGCTAGAGAGCATTTGGATGATCCAGAAGAAGATTGGGAGAATGTCATATGGTCAGATGAAACCAAAATATAACTTTTTGGTAAAAACTCAACTCGTCGTGTTTGGAGGACAAAGAATGCTGAGTTGTATCCAAAGAACACCATACCTACTGTGAAGCATGGGGGTGGAAACATCATGCTTTGGGGCTGTTTTTCTGCAAAGGGACCAGGACGACTGATCCGTGTAAAGGAAAGAATGAATGGGGCCATGTATTGTGAGATTTTGAGTGAAAACCTCATTCCATCAGCAAGGGCATTGAAGATGAAACGTGGCTGGGTCTTTCAACATGACAATGATCCCAAACACACCGCCTGGGCAACGAAGGAGAGGCTTCGTAAGAGGCATTTCAAGGTCCTGGAATGGCCTAGCCAGTCTAGCCAGTCTCCAGATCTCAACCCCATAGAAAATCTTTGGAGCGAGTTGAAAGTCTGTGTTGCCCAGCAACAACCCCAAAACATCACTGCTCTAGAGGAGCTCTGCATGGAGGAATCGGCCAAAATACCAGCAACAGTGTGTGAAAACCTTGTTTGTTCTTTAGTTGTTCCTAATCTTCAAATGTATCTATAATTTGTGACACTTTGTCTTTTGTGTGTATTATTTATTTTCTTTCTAATATTTCATGTACACACATGCTATTTCCATGTTTTGCCTTCTTGCCATGTTGCCCTTGCACAATAAGTTTTTAACCTCAATGGGTCTTACCTGGTTAAATAAAGGTTAAATAAACAATTAAATAAAATGTATTTTCCCAGAATGGTGTTTCCTGCACTGATCTTTCCAACTCTGGTTTTTCCCAGCAGCACAATCCTCAGTTGATTAAAAAGAGATATCAAATGAGAAATTATATTGTGTGTTATAAGTGTTTCTTTCCATAACGCTACATCCACCAATTTTTCAAATTTGTGTTTTTTCAACATAAATGATTGCTTATGGGTACCTTCATGGGTGTAAAATATTACTGTTCTCTGACTTTTTATTTATAGATTTTTTTATTTGAAAGAAAATGTATTTTTTTCTAAATGCTATCCACTGAGTATAAAAAACATTAAGAACACCTGCTCTATCCATGACATAGACTGACCATGTGAATCCAGGTGAAAGCTATGATCATTGGAGTCAACATGGGCCAGGATCCCTATGGAATGCTTTTCTCAATATTAGGACGTTGTTCCTAATGTTTGGCATACTCAGTGTTTATCCATGGTTTAGAATGGAATGGAATATTCGTATCCTGTATATTTGATTGTGATATTTGGTTGTCTCACCTACTGTAGCTATCTTAAGATGAATGCACTTACTGTATTTCCCTCTAGATACAGATCTCATATGGATAATTTTAAAAAAATACATTGATTTACATTTTAGCAGACGCTCTCAATTAACAATTGTTACCCGGGGAAAATGGGGGAGGGTCAGAACTTATTGTGGTCAATTTGAAGTCCACAAATGATTTGTAATTATGTTCCGCCCCCCTGACCATCAAGAAATACTGGTTGATGATCCCTGCTGTAGGCTATTCCTACGAGTGGTTCTCCTATGTTTACAAGCAATATGTTTATCCAAGGCTGCTTGTCATTTCATAAATATCTGATTCAAAAAATATATTTTACTGTGAAAATTCATTGGGTAGGCCTATAGGCTATTCATCACACTATTATTCCTAATAATTCCTCTTTAGTTCTTGGAGTCCCAGGAAAGGCTACAGTAGGCCTACAATAGCTTGTTGTACACTTACACTACATGACCAAAAGTATATGGACACCTGCTCATCGAACATCTCATTCCAAAATCATGCGCATTAATATGAAGTTGGTCCCCCTTTGCTGCTCTAACAGCCTACAATCTTCTGGGAAGTCTTTTCACTAGATGTTGGAACATTGTTGCAGTGACCTGATTCCATTCATCCACAAGAGCATTAGTGAGGTCGGGGACTGTTAAGCAATTATGCCTAGCTTGCAGTCAGCGTTCCAATTCATCCCAAAGGTGTTTGATGGGGTTGAGGTCAGGGAATTGTGCAGGCCACACTGACCTCGACAAACCATTTCTGTATGGACCTCGCTTTGTGCATGGGGGCATTGTCATGCTAAAACAGGAAAGGGCCTTCCCCAAACTGTTGCCACAAAGTTGGAAGCACAGAATCATCTAGAATGTCATTGCATGCTCTAGCGTTAAGATTTCCATTCACTGGAACTAAAGGACCTAGCTCGATCCATTAAAAGCAGCCCCAGACAATTATTCCTCCTCTTCCCAACAGTTGGCACTATGCACTGGGGCAGGGAGCATTCTCCTGGCATCTGCCAAACCCAGTTTCGTCCTTCGGACTGCCAGATGGTGAAGCGTGATTCGTCACTCCAGAGAACGTGTTTCCAATGCTCCAAAGTCCAATGGCGGTGAGCTTTACACCACTCCAGCCAATGCATGACATTGGCATGGTTACAGACCTATATCCATCCTGCCCTGCCTATCTAAGGTCTTCGAAAGCCAAGTCAACAAACAGGTCACTGACCATCTCGAATCCCACCGTACCTTCTCCGCTGTGCAATCTGGTTTCCGAGCCGGTCACGGGTGCACCTCAGCGACGCTCAAGGTACTAAACGATATCATAACCGCCATCGATAAAAGACAGTACTGTGCAGCCGTCTTCATCGACCTTGCCAAGGCTTTCGACTCTGTCAATCACCATATTCTTATCGGCAGACTCAGTAGCCTCTGTGTTTCTGATGACTGCCTTGCCTGGTTCACCAACTACTTTGCAGACAGAGTTCAGTGTGTCAAATCGGAGGGCATGCTGTCCGGTCCTCTGGCAGTCTCTATGGGGGTGCCACAAGGTTCAGTTCTCGGCCCGACTCTTTTCTCTGTATATATCAATGATGTTGCTCTTGCTGCGGGCGATTCCCTGATCCACCTCTACGCAGACGACACCATCCTATATACTTCCGGCCCGTCCTTGGACACTGTGCTATCTAACCTCCAAACAAGCTTCAATGCCATACAACACTCCTTCCGTGGCCTCCAACTGCTCTTAAACGCTAGTAAAACCAAATGCATGCTTTTCAACCGTTCGCTGCCTGCACCCGCACGCCTGACTAGCATCACCACCCTGGATGGTTCCGACCTTGAATATGTGGACATCTATAAGTACCTAGGTGTCTGGCTAGACTGTAAACTCTCCTTCCAGACTCATATCAAACATCTCCAATCGAAAATCAAATCTAGAGTCGGCTTTCTTTTCCCGCAACAAAGCCTCCTTCACTCACGCTGCCAAACTTACCCTAGTAAAACTGACTATCCTACCAATCCTGGACTTCGGCGATGTCATCTACAAAATTGCTTCCAACACTCTACTCAGCAAACTGGATGCAGTTTATCACAGTGCCATCCGTTTTGTCACTAAAGCACCTTATACCACCCACCAGTGAGACCTGTATGCTCTAGTCGGCTGGCCCTCGCTACATATTCGTCGCCAGACCCACTGGCTCCAGGTCATCTACAAGTCCATGCTAGGTAAAGCTCCGCCTTATCTCAGTTCACTGGTCACGATGGCAACACCCACCCGTAGCACGCGCTCCAGCAGGTGTATCTCACTGATCATCCCTAAAGCCAAAACCTCATTTGGCCACCTTTCGTTCCAGTTCTCTGCTGCCTGTGACTGGAACGAATTGCAAAAATCGCTGGAGTTGGAGACTTTTATCTCCCTCACCAACTTCAAACATCTGCTATCTGAGCAGCTAACCGATCGCTGCAGCTGTACATAGTCTATCGGTAAACATTTACATTTACATTTAAGTCATTTAGCAGACGCTCTTATCCAGAGCGACTTACAAATTGGTGCTTTCACCTTATGACATCCAGTGGAACAGCCACTTTACAATAGAAAATAGCCCACCCATTTTTACCTACCTCATCCCCATACTGTTTTTATTTATTTACTTTTCTGCTCTTTTGCACACCAATATCTCTACCTGTACATGACCATCTGATCATTTATCACTCCAGTGTTAATCTGCAAAATTGTAATTATTCGCCTACCTCCTCATGCCTTTTGCACACAATGTATATAGACTCTTTTTTTCTACTGTGTTATTGACTTGTTAATTGTTTACTCCATGTGTAACTCTGTGTTGTCTGTTCACACTGCTATGCTTTATCTTGGCCAGTTCTCAACTAGCCTACCTTGTTAAATAATGGTGAAATAAAAATAATAAAAAATGGTGATCTTAGGCTTGTGTGCGGCTGCTCGGCCATGTTAACCCATGAACAGTTCTTGTCCTGACGTTGCTTCCAGAAGCAGTTTGGAACTCGGTAGTGAGTGTTGCATCCGAGGACAGACGATTTGTATGTGCTACGTGCTTCAGCACATGGCGATCCCGTTCTGTGAGCTTGTGTGGCCTACCACTTAGCGACTGAGCCTTTGTTGCTCCTAGACGTTTCCACTTCACAATAACAGCACTTATAGTTGACAATGGCAGATATAGCAGGGCAGAAATTTGATGAACTGCTATGACGGTACCATGTTGAAAGTCACTTAGCTCTTCAGTTAGGCCATTCTACTGCCAGTGTTTGTCTATGGAGATTGCATGGCGGTGCGCTCGATTCTATACACATGTCAGCGATGGGTGGGGCTGAAATAGCCATATCAACTCATTTGAAGAGGTGTTTACATACTTTGTAAATATAGTGTATATAGATGTATTATTCATTTTTTGCCAATAGTAATGCTTTAATAACTTATACACTAATGATGTTGAAATCCATCTGTTTAGGTGGTGACAGACATGATTCCTATAAGTCTCTTCTTACAAAGGCTTGAATAATGAACTGACCATGAATGTCATGTTTTAATCATCTCGTTCTTATTGTACATTTAAAGTCGGCACCACCAAGCAAGGCGGCACCACCAAGCAAGTCATGAAGACCAAGGAGTTCTCCAAACAGGACTGGGACAAAGTTGTGGAGTAGTACAGATCAGGGTTGGGTTGTAAAAATATCCAAAACTTTGAACATCCCACGGAGCACAATTAAATCCATTATTAAAAAGTGTAAAGGCACCACAACAAACCTGCCAAGAGAGGGCCGCCCACCAAAACTCACGGACCAGGCAAGGAGGGCATTAATCAGAGAGGCAATAAAGAGACCAAAGATAACCCTGAAGGAGCTGCAAAGCTCCACAGCGGAGATTAGAGTATCTATCCATAGGACCACTTTAAGCCGTACACTCCACAGAGCTGGGCTTTACGGAAGAGTGGCCAGAAAAAAAAGCCATTGTTTAACCCTTTCATGCGCGAGTTCCAAATATCTCTAACGGTCGCCCCAGCGTGAGTTTTTTTTTAATGCACGTGATGTTAGAACGTTCTCTCAATTCCAGGATGTGATTGTTACGCAACAGTACATTTAACCCTCAAACCAAGGCACGCATGCATGATTCATGAATTGGTCTATGTTGGTCTGGAGATACAACCAAGTAATAGGACGTTCTCACACCGTACTTATCAATACAGATTGAGATACAGTGCATTACTGCCGCATACAGTACTAACGATGAACTACAATTACCGGTGCTCTTCAGCCTGCTTAGTTACACTTCCGTGTTTATGGTCTCTCCTATCATTGCTATGCAGACGACACACAATTAATCTTCTCCTTTCCCCCTTCTGATGACCAGATGGCGAATCGCATCTCTGCATGTCTGGCAGACATATCAGTGTGGATGACGGATCACCACCTCAAGCTGAACCTCGGCAAGACGGAGCTGCTCTTCCTCCCGGGGAAGGACTGCCCATTCCATGATCTCGCCATCACGGTTGACAACTCCATTGTGTCCTCCTCCCAGAGCGCTAAGAACCTTGGCGTGATCCTGGACAACACCCTGTCGTTCTCAACTAACATCAAGGCGGTGGCCCGTTCTTGTAGGTTCATGCTCTACAACATCCGCAGAGTACGACCCTGCCTCACACAGGAAGCAGCGCAGGTCCTAATCCAGGCACTTGTCATCTCCCGTCTGGATTACTGCAACTCGCTGTTGGCTGGGCTCCCTGCCTGTGCCATTAAACCCCTACAACTCATCCAGAACGCCGCAGCCCGTCTGGTGTTCAACCTTCCCAAGTTCTCTCACGTCACCCCGCTCCTCCGCTCTCTCCACTGGCTTCCAGTTGAAGCTCGCATCCGCTACAAGACCATGGTGCTTGCCTACGGAGCTGTGAGGGGAACGGCACCTCAGTACCTCCAGGCTCTGATCAGGCCCTACACCCAAACAAGGGCACTGCGTTCATCCACCTCTGGCCTGCTCGCCTCCCTACCACTGAGGAAGTACAGTTCCCGCGCAGCCCAGTCAAAACTGTTCGCTGCTCTGGCCCCCAATGGTGGAACAAACTCCCTCACGACGCCAGGACAGCGGAGTCAATCACCACCTTCCGGAGACACCTGAAACCCCACCTCTTTCAGGAATACCTAGGATAGGATAAAGTAATCCTTCTCACCCCCCTTAAAAGATTTAGATGCACTATTGTAAAGTGGCTGTTCCACTGGATGTCTTAAGGTGAACGCACCAATTTGTAAGTCGCTCTGGATAAGAGCGTCTGCTAAATGACTTAAATGTAAATGTAAATGTAAATGTAATGTGACATTAGTGTGTCCTGATGCCATGTTACAGTGGTGTGTAAATGTAAATGTAAATGTTTAAACAGTAGGGGTCAGTGTTACACCGGCCTATCCCCTGCTGACAGGAATAGGTCCTGAGCTTTCCCTGCTAAGCTCATAGGGTCAGGAAAAACTCTAACCATTAACCATTACACATATTTCTTAGACTACTTATCCCTTTGAAAATGTATTTCTCAATAACTGCTCTTGTGTGGTTTTCAGTGGAGTGAATGTTACATTCACAGACCATGTAAACCAGGTTGCACCATGAACCCTAGTCAAAAGGTTTTGGTTTGAGGTAATGCTGATGCCAGAGTATCTTAGATAAGGCGGAACCATATTGCCTTTGTTTATGTGTGTGAGGTATTTTACACATAGATATGAGGAAGTTCAGGTTCCTTCAGATGGTGGGAGACATGTTCCATTTCAGCAGAGCTAGTTCACTGTGGTGCTCTAAAGCAGAGGTTCCCAAACTTTTTAAAATTCTATTTCATTCTATTTAGTCTATGGGCACAAGCACTGTTCATGACACAAACTGTTCACACACCTCTTGTTGGTGAAGAGAATTCAGCAGGTTTAAAGCTTCTTCGGTCTTGCAATCCTACATTTTTGCCATGTCTAATAGGTATTCATGCGATATTTGAGTGACTAAAATATTACAACAACATCTCTGGACTAAAAAACCTAAATAAGAAAACGTTAGCTGGGCTAGTTGATCTGGACATTTCTGACAAGTTATAAATAGCTCTAAGGTATGCAATTACTAACATGACAAGAGGAACTGATGATGCACTACCCAATTTCAAAATTGCACCTTGGGCATTCTGCTATTACAACTCTCAAGAGTAATTTTAAAGTCGGACTTCGGAGTTTAAATTCGGAGTTCCTGCACCCCACTGCCGACCCCTCGTGCCCCCTACACATTTTGGGAATCATTGCTCTAAAGCATGTCTGGAAACGCTGTAGCAATCCCAGCCTAGATGAAAACACCACCCAGAATGGAAACCCTTAAGTGATTAATGCACCAAAATTACACAAAAGCTGCAATGTTGTGAATGTGCTGAGGGCAGTTTAGAGTTATCTGAGGTCATTGGTATAACTACTTTCAGACTAAGTTGTTTGTGTTAACACACTTGATTTACAACTTATACTTGCACTTATGTTGCTTGTTTTCAAACAATCAAACCCTTAAAAAGCTAAACATTAAGTAAAATTTTACAATATCTACTATACCTTGAAGATCGAAAACGCATTTGGGGAAACTGTGCCACAGCGCCTTCTTGTATTTTTTTGTTGTTGTTGATGAAATGGAGCATTGTCCGGTAGTGTGGTAAAAAAAATATCTGTACATATTATGCTATTTTATTGCGTGTGCAATGATGTCCGAGGGGGAAAAAAACAGTGTTCTTTATTTGCAGTAACTTCTTAATTGTGGCATTATCCCAAACGGACGTAGCAGTTTGACCAAATAAGGATTCTAGCTTTAAAGGAACTCAGGATAAGACCCAGATGCAGACAGTGCAAGTCACAAATGTTTATTGACCCAAACACGGGGCAGGCAAAAGACTTAGAATGTCCCTGTGGCTAACTTTTCTATGCCCAACGAAATGGAGGTTGTCGTGGAAATTCAGTACTGAGAGAGACTTAGTAATTTCTTCAAATAATCATCTTTATTTAATATTGATTAATTATTGCAATAATGAAACCGTCAGCCCAAGAGTCTTGACTGTCGGACCGAGTGCTTGAATCATACAGAGAATATTGTGTCTTTATATACCAAACTTAAAAATGCTTCAACCATGGCTGGCTCCACCATTCCCAGAGGGGGGGTGCACCATGAGCCACTTTGGGCTCATCCTGTCTTTATCTGCCCCTGGCGTTATCTTAACCCCCCGACCCTGGCCTCATTTCCCAGGCCAGGATGTCTAAGGACCACTGAGGCCTTTGTTCTACTCCTCTCTATCCCAGCTAAACATACACCATATCTTGTCTATGGAATGCAGGCTCAATCAGACCAGAGACATATGTCTCACATGCACCACTAATCATAGAATGGAATGTGGATATTTGGTTTCTTATCCCCGAGACATCAATCAGCTGTCAGCTTCAAGCCATTTCTAGTAAAAACCCATGTACTTGACACCCAGACTAGCTGCAGGAAGCTGGAGTTGACACCATAAAACTCAACATTAGCAGGACAGAAATACCTTACTGTTTGTTAAGTAAATAAAAATGAAATATCCACCAAATAAGGTGAATACATAATATTTCTATCACAAGGTCCATTTGTAAGAACCAACTATCAGAACCTAACCAGAACCAGACCATTACATCCAGATGTCCTGCTCAAAATGTATTATTGCATTTGTTTGCATTTTCCCCCTGGATCTGATTTACGTTAGCATTTTGCATGGTATGTCAAATGATGGATTACTACCTTTTCTCAATGAGGTTAAACCTCCCTGAAATAACTGAACCAAGGCCGGGGGCCTGTTTTTTAACCAGAATGCACATTGGCAGTATGGCGGAATGGCACCCCAATTCTTCATGGCATCATCATTCAGTGGAAAACAATAAGTTGTACACTACCGTTCAAAAGTTTGTGGTCACTTAGAAATGTTCTTGTTTTTGTCCATTAAAATAACATCAAATTGATCAGAAATAATGTAGACATTGTTAATGTTGTAAATGACTATTATAGCTGGAAACAACAGATTTTTTTATGGAATATCTACATACAGTAGGCGTACAGAAGCCCATTATCAGCAACCAGCACTCCTGTGTTCCAATGGCACGTTGTGTTAGCTTATCCAAGTTTATCATTTTAAAAGGCTAATTGATCGTTAGAAAACTTTTTTGCAGTTATGTTAGCAGAGCTGAAAACTGTCCTTCTTTAGACCAGTTGAGTATCAGGAGCATCAGCATTTGTGACTTCAATTGCAGGCTCAAAATGGCCAGAAACAAACAACTTTCTTCTGAAACTTGTCGGTCTTTTATTATTCTGAGAAATGAAGGCTATTCCATGAGAGAAATCGCCAAGAAACTGAAGATCTCGTACAACGCTGTGTACTACTCCCTTCACAGAACAGAGCAAACGGGCTCTAACCAGAATAGAAAGAGGAGTGGGAGGCCCCGGTGCACAACTGCGCAAGAGGACAAGTACATTAGAGTGTCTAGTTTGAGAAACAGACGCCTCACAAGTCCTTAACTGACAGCTTCATTAAATAATACCCGCAAAACACCAGTCTCAATGTCAACAGTGAAGAGGCGACTCCAGGATGCTGGCCTTCTAGGCAGAGTTGCAAAGAAAAATCCATATCTTAGACTGGCCAATAAAATAAAAGATTAAGATGGGCAAAATAACACAGACACTGGACAGAGGAAGATTGGAAAAAAGTGTTATGGACAGACTAATCTATGTTTGAGGTGTTCGGATCACAAAGAACATCCGTGAGATGCAGAAGAAATGAAAAAATGCTGGAGGAGTGCTTGAAGCCATCTGTCAAGCATGGTGGAGGCAATGTGATGGTCTGGGGGTGCTTTGGTGGTGGTAAAGTGGGAGATTTGCACAGGATAAAAGGGATCTTGAAGAAGGAAGGCTATCACTCCATTTTGCATAGCCATGCCATACCCCGTGGATGGCGCTTAATTGGAGCCAATTTCCTCCAACAGGACAATGACCTAAAGCACAGCTCCAAACTATGCAAGAACTATTTAAGGAAGAAGAAGTCAGCTGGTATCCTGTCTATAATGGAGTGGCCAGCACAGTCACCGGATCTCAACCCCATTGAGTTGTTGTGGGAGCAGCTTGACCGTATAGTACGTAAGAAGTGTCCATCAAGCCAATCCAACTTGTGGGATGTGCTTCAGGAAGCAAGGGGTGAAATCACTTCAGATTCACTCAACAAATTGACAACTAGAAGCCAAAGGTCTGCAAGGCTGTAAATGCTGCACATGGAGGATTCTTTGACGAAAGCAAAGTTTGAAGGACACAATTATTATTTCAATTAAAAATCATTATTTATAACCTTCTCAACGTCTTCACTATATTTCCTATTCATATTGAAACTAATTTCATGTATATTTTCATGGAAAACAAGGACATTTCTAAGTGACCCCAAACTTTTGAACGGTAGTATACCTGTGGATTGTTCAATGTGAAGGGACTAGTTATATAAATAATTCCATGGTGTGCTAAGTGTTCATCAAGATGAATTCTACTATGGACGGGACTCGTTTCCAGGTACAGGGAGTTTTTACATGGAGCCAATGTGCGTTCTCATGTCTTGAATCAGTTTTGTGGAATGATTTGTATCTCTGGCTTCTTCCAATAATCTCTAGGTTCTGCCAATGTCTTACTATTTCATTTTTGTCAAGAAGATGGAAGTGAACCTTTTGACCTCACTAACAAAATGCTCAGTATTTGCCAAAGGATTACTGATAGCAAGCCACATTTGGTAATGTTGCTCTTCATTGTACAATCACCGATGAAAGGTTTATATGCAAAAATACAAAAGTCCTATATTTCAAAGCTTTGCATGCAAAAATGTTATAATCAGAAACTCCTTTATTTGCCAAGTATATTTACACATACTCAGAATTTTACTTGAAAGTATTCAGACCCCTTGACTTTTTCCACATTTTGTTACGTTACAGCCTAATTCTAAAAAGTATTCAATTGTTTTTTCCACGCTTGGCATTCAGGCCAAAGAGTTAGAATTCACACAATTGTCAAGAGAGAAAGTCCTTTGTCAACGCTACTGACTCTGATCTGGCGGCTCACTAAACACAAATGCTTTGATTGCAAATGATGTCTATGCTTACCGTTAAGTAAATAAAGACAAGGAAATGGTGCAATCTGGTTTGCTTTATATAAGGAATTTGAAATGATTTGTACTTTTACTTTTGATACTTTTTCCACCATTGAAATAAATGGTTTCGTCAGACCAGAGAATCTTGTTTCTCATGGTCTGAAAGTCTATAGGTGCCTTTTGGCAAACTTTGGGTGCCTTTGACTGAGCAGTTGCTTCCTTCTGGCAACTCTACCATAAAGGCCTGATTGGTTGAGTGCTGCAGAGATGGTTGTCCTTCTGGAAAGTTCTCTCAGGTACACAGGTACACTTCAATCAAGGTGTAGAAACATCTCAAGGATGGTCAATGGAAACCGGATGCACCTGAGCTCAATTTAGAGTCTCATAGCAAAGGGTCTGAATACTTATGTAAATACATTTTTTTTTTCCCCCATTTATTTACAAAAATATCTAAAAACCTGTTTTCGCTTTGTTCTTATGGGATATTGTGTGTAGATTGATGAGAAAAAGGCTGTAACGCAACAATTTGGAAAATGTCAAGGGGTCTGAGTACTTTCCGAAGGCACTGTATAATCCTAACAAACAGAGAATTTGTTTATCTATATGTGATAAAAGAGATCTTGGAGTATAGAAATATGCATAGATTGTGAAACAACCCTATGTCTTTGTCTTCACTGGGTTTTGTGGAGTGCAGGCTCAGGGTGGGTCCTCTACTTGCCGATGATGACATTCCTGTAGCCCTTGACGTGACACAGCTTATTGCTGTCAAAGTCGACCACCAGTTTCCGTTGGCCTGAGTGGGTGGGCGTGAAGTAGATTTTGACCTTGGCATCTTGCCCGGGTTCCACCGTGGAGTTAAGCCTAAGGAAGGTACACATTTAGAAGTTACTCTATCGACATCCTCTGTAACACTCTATCATGCTATATTCTCAGCATAACTGTTGAGACCATTGATCTTGTTTTCATGAACACCTTGGCTATCAATGGATGTCTTTAGCTAGTGTGATTGTAATAATTTAGCTGAGTTGACCAGCCAGGACTGTGTATGTATTGCTTCACTGTCTACAGTATGCTTTCCATCCAGCCATATACATACGTGTGAACTAGAAGTTACTTTGGATTAAAATATCTGCTAAATAACCATATTCATACATCCGTATAGGATATGTAAATCTGTCATCGGAGCTTCTCAAACTCATTCAAACCTGTCTTTATGATCAAATCCCTTCATATTCTCTGCCTCTAGGCAGTTGTCTCGATTGCGTAACACCACATTGAGCCAAACATCTGGGGATCGCAAGTCAACCAAACCCTGTCATCACCACCATCTGAATGCTTGGATATCCAACTCTGACAAAGCGATGCTCTCAGAAACCCAATGATTTTAAATATAGTGAATAAATCCAGACAAACATTAATTAACTGGTGAAACAGCTTACTTTTGCCTAGCCAACTCCCTAGTCTTTGCTGTGAAAGCGTTACTTTTCAAATCAAAACACTTCTTTGAGAAGCTTCATGAATTGTGACCTTGGCAAGACACTTGGATAGTTTTAGTCTGCTTGATTTGTAGATGGCTGGGAATTCAGTATCCACCTTAGCCCTAATAAGGCTGTGACACTGCTTTTGACATGTAAGCGTTAATGTCTTCTACAGACATTTCTCTTATCATTGACTCCAACTACCAAAGCATGGACATACACCACTCGGTGACCAGATGAGTAGATGATTATGTGTGTATGAATTACATGTGGTTATGGACATACCTGACAAACTACACTAAATGGCTATACCCTTTGACCTTTACTAACGTGCACTGTGTACACAAAAGCACATGTCCTGTTGTTAGTGTTTGATATACATGGGACTTGATCTATTATCAGTCCTTATTGGACATAACGTAGATGTCACACTGCCATGGTTGTCCTACTTCTCAGTGATGATCTGTCCTCCGGTGAGATTGGAACCCTCCACGGTGAAACAGCAGTTCTGCAGTGGTACTGGCAGAGGGTTCTGTAGAGTTATCTCAGCCACCAGCTTACGGTTCTCTTTGGGTTCCCCAAGAATCTACAACGTAAGGGACATCACTTAATGCTCTGAGACGTTGCATTTCATCGGCTAGAGAAATGTCCCATCGATACAAATCCGACTCAAGCTTGCGATGCCAGCTAGAACCATTTTTTTCACATGGATATCTTGTCCTAGCATGAGTACTTCAAGGCAACTTTGTTTTCTTGGAACTGTGGTTAGTCTACTTGGCTTGGGACCAAATGTTTGAAACTTTGATTCCCAAGTCAGACTACCCCGCTGGTTATGCTGTAAACATGCATTAATTAATGAACTATTCAGGTTAACGATTGCATTTACACATTTTTATTGTATGCTTAAATCTTGTTTTGTTAAGTGTTACAGTAGTGACCGTACCCTGACTTTGATCTCAGGATTTTCCAGTACAACGTTCCTCACAGCAAGGTAGGCCTCTCGGGTGCCGTAGTCTAGGAGCAGAGCCGCCAGCCGGATCAAATTGTCCTCAGTGAGGTTCTCGGCATACTTGGAATAGTTCATTCTCAGAGGAACTCGCTTCTCTGGAGAAAGACATTTAGCTTAGAAAGTGACACACTCCACAAAATCACAACTTCTCACCATGTTGACATAGGCAGAGACACAAACCACTGGACATTTTGCATTCATTGACATAGATACACAGTTTAGCATTAGACAGTGAAAGAACATGAAGAGATACATCAGTACACAGTCTTATACTCTAAATGAGCTGGGTGTAAATGATAATCAAATCCAGAAGTAGATACAGTATATCACACTCATACATTTTATAGACTGATCACTCCATTCTACAAAGCCAACTGACCTTCTCCAGGTGCCAACTCTACGTTGAGCAGGTCTTTGAACCCACAGTTCTCTCCCAGAATTCCGTTGTAGGACACAGCTCTGGAGCCGAACACCAGACGGCACTTTTTCCCATTCGGTGTGTTATTCGTAACCACGGCGAACACGTCAAAGTCGCAGCCTTTCTTCATCTCCGCAGAAACCTTGATAGCGATAAGCAGGCCAGCATTTGTTGGCTGCTGCAGAAGTTTGTTCTGGTGGTTGGCTTTTGTAAAGGCCTCCCTTTCCTCGTCAGAACCTGGGGGCACAAGAAAAACTCAAAGTTACACATGCTTTCATACTGTGTATAGCCTCTGATCAACCCGGACACATTCAGGGAAGTATAAGAACTTGCTTCCAAACCAGAGTAGTCCTTATTGTCCTTCACCACAAATAGCTCCATACGCTCTCAGATTGTACATATAGTGAACAGACCATTACAAATATTGATACATAATATGTGATGGTCCTATCTGCTGTCTTGGGTGGCATATCGTGGTGTAATGTCACCTTCCGGAGACACCTGAAACCCCACCTCTTTCAGGAATACCTAGGATAGGATAAAGTAATCCTTATCACCCCCCCCCCCTTAAAAGATTTAGATGCACTATTGTAAAGTGGCTGTTCCACTGGATGTCTTAAGGTGAACGCACCAATTTGTAAGTCGCTCTGGATAAGAGCGTCTGCTAAATGACTTAAATGTAAATGTAAATGTAAATGTAATGTGACATTAGTGTGTCCTGATGCCATGTTACAGTGGTGTGTTTGTTAGTTTGTCCATTTTCAGTCAGTGTGGTGCAGTGGTGTGTCATCATATCATCGACCCACAAGCTTCCCGTTTCCTACCTCTCCTTCCCCTTATTATATCCCCGCCTTTTCACTCACAACCTGAGGCGAATTCAACAAGGCTTCTGTTGCGGCGAAAATGTTGCCCGGAGTAACAATTTCAGTCGAACAATTAACATTCTAAAATGTTTTGGTGAAACATCAAAACAGCTACTTTTTGTAGTATCACTGTGGCTTTTTAGCGACGATATTCAAACAGCAAATGACTTTGCTATTCCTACTACACGTAATAGAAAGCCCACATGGTCACTTGATTATTTGTAGTAGCAGTTTAGACCGAAACAGACGCTTATATTCGCCGCTCACGACCTTCTCAGACCGCTCACTAATGTTGGCGAAGGTTCACAGCTAACACAAGACAAATGGAATATGTGAGCTAACGTTAGCTAACGTTCACAGCTCACACAAGACAAATGCAATATGTGAGCTAACGTTAGCTAACGTTCGCAAAACAATTTCCCTTGTTGAATGCACCTCAGGTCAGCACTTGTTTGACTGTTGGTCACCCTACATAATAGGATGCCAGCCATGCCTGGCCCTATTGCCACACTGCAAATGCTTCTCAAGTATTGCGGGTCCTTATTGTCTGTTGTAGCGAAGCTCCCTACCCTCAGGGTACTTGTACAGGTGTGTGATGTCCTCTCTCCTATCACTGCCCACACTCTTCGTGCTGATCTTCAGGCCCACTTGGACAGAGCTAATGATCTTCTCTGTGCTGCCGTCTTTGCGCTTCATAAAGGTGTGCACGTCAGCGTTGACCTCCGCAAACACAAATGGGGCATCATATTTACAGGTGAGCTCGCCCTCCTTGATGGCTTTCAGTGGGATAGGGCCGCAGCAGTAAACCCCTGAAAGAAAGGGACAGTGAGTGAGTGGAAAAGTCATGTAATCTGCGAGAGAACTGAAAATGACACGTGTTCAAGTCTTATCTTAAGGCATATCTTTATGTCTACTAGTAAAATATGTCGATTAGCGATTTAGCCGTTTCTACACCAAATCCCAATACGTAACTTTAATGGTATCAGGGGAATCAATACACATTTGAATTGGGGTCAGGCCCTTTTATGGGCTATTCTGTATTTGTTGGGGTTATTATAGTTGGTGTTATTCTCAATGCCTTACCTTCACTCTTCTCCTGTGGTGTGGGGTCCATGGCCTGCCAGCCATCATAACCCGGTTGAAGGTCAGGTCTGGTCATCCAGTTCTCGACCCAGCAGTGGTAGTTCCTACAAAGGAAAAATGACCAACTCTGGTATGTTCCCATGGTGAATTAATCAGACGGACAAAAAAAGACAACCTTTCGATCCAAGTTGGAGCACACCAGAGTTGCGGACATTCCTTTCTGCTTTGATATGTTCCTTTTTGCTTCTGTCCTGCAACTGATAAGTTGGATGTGTATATTTTTCTTTCTTTTTTTATAGTTCCTACAAGGACACAACAGCCAAATCAAATCAAATTGTATTTGTCAAATGCGCCGAATACAACATGTACCTTACCGTGAAATGCTTACTTACAAACCAACAGTGCAGTTCAAGAAATAGAGTTAAGAAAATATTTACTAAATAGAGTAAATTTTTAAAATAAAAAGTAACAATAAAATAACAATAACGAGGCTATATGTGCAGAGGTACAGGTTAGTTGAGGTAATTTGTACATGTAGGTAGAGGTAAAGTGACTGTGCATAGATAAGAAACAGCGAGTAGCAGCAGTGTAAAAACAAAGGGTTGGGGGGTGTCAATGTAAATAGTCCGGGTGGCCATTTGATTAATTGTTCAGCACTCTTATGGCTTAGGGGTAGAAGCTGTTAATGAGCCTTTTGGACCTAGACATGGCTCTCCGGTACCGCTTTCCATTGCGGTAGCAGAGAGAAAAGACTTTGACAATTTTTGGGGCCTTCCTCTGACACTGCCTAGTATAGAGATCCTGGATGGCAGGAAGCTTGGCCCCAGTGATGTACAGGGCTGTACGCACTACCCTCTGTCACGCCTTACGGTCGGATGCCGAGCAGTTGCCATACCAGGCTTACCAAGCATACCAAGCTCTCGATGGTGCAGCTGTATAACATTTCTTGGTGTGTTTGGACCATGATAGTTTGTTGCTGTTGTGTACACCAATGAACCTGATGTGGACACCAGGAAACTCTTGACCAGCTCTACTTCAGCCCCGTCAATGTTAATGGGGGCCTATTTGGCCCTCATTTTCCTGTAGTCCCCGATCAGCTCCTTTGTCTTGTCACATTGAGGGAGAGGTTGTTGTCTCTGACCTCCTCCCTATAGGCTGTCTCATCGTTGTCGGTGATCAGGTCTACCACTGTTGTTTTGTCAGTAAACTTAATGATGGTGTTGGAGTCGTGCTTGGCCACGCAGTCGTGGGTGAACAGGCAGTACAGGAGGGGACTAAGCATGCACCCTTAAGGGGCCCCAGTGTTGAGGATCAGTGTGGCAGATGTGTTGTTTCCTACCCTTACCACCTGGGGGCGGCACGTCAAAAAGTCCAGGATCCAGTTGCAGAGGGAGGTGTTTAGGCCCAGGGTCCTTAGCTTAGTGGGCACTATGGTGTTGACATCGCGCACTAGCTGTTATTGACAAATAGACACACACCCCCAGCCCACTTCTTATCAGACATAGCTGTTCTGTCCTGCCGATGGACAAAAAACCCAGCCAGCTCTATATTATCCGTGGTTTCGATCAGCCACGACTCAGTGAAACATAAGATATTATAGTTTTAATGTCCCGTTTGTAGGATAATAGACCTTTCCAGATTGCTGTCTGGGAAAAGAGCAGGACATTTGCTCATATATCCTCCGGAATGCTTTGACTATTTCCAGATTGTTGGCTAAAAGGCATGAGTAAATTTAATCTATTCTACATAATCGGCAAGATGATTTTCATCTTAAAATCAGAAATGACTGTATTTTGATTTTGTATTTTTATTTTACCTTTATTTTACTAGGCAAGTCAGTTAAGAACAAATTCCTATTTTCAATGACAGCCTAGGAACAGTGGGTTAACTGCCTTGTTCAGGGGCAGAACGACAGATTGGTACCTTGGGAATTGATCTTGCAACCTTTCGGTTACTAGTCCAATGCTCTAACCACTAGGCTACGGTGCCGCCCCGTATAGCATAACCGTTGAAAACTGTAAATATACAATCATTTACCCCCAAAATATACTATTTAGAATGTATTTCTACAATACGTTTCAGTTCATTTACATCTTAAAACACATATCTTAATCAGAAATTACTGATTTTTTTCCTGTCAATTTAGCCTGCCAAAGCAGTTAATATCTGTTACTGTTTTTGTCACTCTGACTCTTAATGTAAATGTCTGTATTTTAAGATTTTGACATCTTTTGATGTCTTTTTTCAGTTAATGTTTGGCAGCCTGTGCTGCCACACTTTTGATCGTGTTTTTATTTATTCATTTTTTACAGTGAAAAACAGTATTTTCCGACTATATACTGCACAACATCCTCTAGCTCTGTGTTGAATTTTTTTGAGTGGAAATTCAGTCACTCGTCAATTTGATAGTCCTGAGTTCTCACCATATCATGTCTCTCGACTTCTGAACAAGTTGTCCGTTCTCATCCACATAGCGCTCTATCACCAGGTTACTGTTGGTGTCATGGGCTGAATTATAGTTGGTGACCACTCGACAAGGGATGCCCAGGGCTCGTGAAACTGATAGGGCAGAGAAATAATATACAGTTAGCCAGTACTACTCAGGAACTATAGTACTACAGATTTAACATATGGCGTTATAAACACATTGTACACAAGTAGTTCATAGAATGTGCTACTTAACCTCTTCAACCTATGGGGGCGCTATTTCATTATTGGATAAAAAAACGTGCCCGTTTTAAGCGCAATATTTTCTCACAAAAAGATGCTCGACTATGCATATAATTGACAGCTTTGGAAAGAAAACACTGTGACGTTTCCAAAACTGCAAAGATATTGTCTGTGAGTGCCACAGAACCAATGCTACAGGCGAAACCAAGATGAAATTTCATACAGGAAGTGAGACAGATTTTTGAGGCGCTGTGTTCCAATGTCTCCTTATATGGCTGTGAATGCGCAAGGAATGAGCCTACACTTTCTGTCGTTTCCCCAAGGTGTTTGCAGCATTGTGACGTATTTGTAGGCATATCATTGGAAAATTGACCATAAGAGACTACATTTACCAGGTGTCCGCTCGGTGTCCTCCGTCGAAACTATTGCGTAATCTCCAGGTGCGTTCATTTTTCCATTTTGAACAGAGGAGAAACCAAACTGCCACGAGTGACTTATCGAATAGATATGTGAAAAACACCTTGAGGATTGATTCTAAACAACGTTTGCCATGTTTCTGTCGATATTATGGAGTTAATTTGGAAAAAAGTTTGCGTTGTAATGACTGAATTTTTGTTTTTTTTTGGTAGCCAAACATGACGCAGAAAATGGACCGATTTCTCCTGCACAAATAATCTTTCAGGAAAAACTGAACATTTGTTATCTGAGAGTCTCCTCATTGAAAACATCCGAAGTTCTTCAAAGGTAAATGATTTTATTTGAATGGTTTTCTGGTTTTTGTGAAAATGTTACCTGCTGAATGCTAACGCTAAATGCTAACACTAGCTATCAATAGCTATCAATACTGTTACACAAATGCTTGTTTTGCTATGGTTGAGAAGCATATTTTTGAAAATCTGAGATGACAGTGTTGTTAACAAAAGGCTAAGCTTGAGAGCTAGCATAGTGATTTCATTTCATTTGCGATTTTCATGAATAGTTAACGTTGTGTTATGCTAATGAGCTTGCGGATAGATTTACACAATCCTGGATACAGGTTTTTTTCTTAGCTAAACGTGACGCACAAAATGGAGCGATTTCTCCTAAACAAATAATCTTTCAGGAAAAACTGAACATTTGCTATCTAACTGAGAGTCTCCTCATTGAAAATATCAGAAGTTCTTCAAAGGTAAATGATTTTATTTGAATGGTTTTCTGGTTTTTATGAAAATGTTGCCTGCTGAATGCTAACGCTAAATGCTAATGCTAGCTATCAATAGCTATCAATACTGTTACACAAATGCTTGTTTTGCTATGGTTGAGAAGCATATTTTTGAAAATCTGAGATGACAGTGTTGTTAACAAAAGGCTAAGCTTGAGAGCTAGCATATTTATTTCATTTCATTTGCGATTTTCATGAATAGTTAACGTTGCGTTATGGTAATGAGCTTGAGCCTGTATTCACGATCCCGGATCCGGGATGGCTCGACGCAAGAAGTTAACGTGTCTTGTGCAAAACGAAACATTTTTATCCTACATCGCGATACAGTATGTAAACATGCTGTTAGCGTTTCTATCCGTTCATGTCTAACCTGAGCAGGCCACTGCTGCAAACACCCAGCATTGGCCAAAGCGCACAGGTTGACAGGCATTTGTGTCCCAGTTCCGCAGGATCTCCACACTGCCCTTCCATGACAGGGGGCTCACCCCACCGTCATAGTCGTCGGTCCACCTGCCCAGCAAGACCCCTTTGTCGTCATTACAGTTCACCTGAGGGACGTGGACAACAATGGTCAGGCTCTTCATTTCACGTGAAATTTGCTTTGTTATTTTGAGCGGTGCCATTTGCCATCTATGTTGAACTGCTGTATGCACTGTAGTGTGTAATGTAGTGCATGACAGGATGGGAAACCCATTTGATGTGATCTCACCATGGCACTGAGAACTCTGGACACATAGATTGGGTTCTTCCTCCCTGAAGCGTCTTTCCCAGGGTTACGCAGGCACTTGGGGTTCATTTCCAGGATTCTCAGACAAGCTTCCAGGATCCCATCCTCAAACTACACAACACAGACAAAACAAACAAGGAAAGATTGACTACAGATGTAAATGTTCAAATGATGTTGCTGCAGGATTATTTTGCTATGACAATATACCTGTACTGTAGGTCCAATTTAAGGTCCTACATGCGGATATATTGAAGCAACATCTCAAGACATCAGTCAGGAAGTTAAAGCTTGGTCGCAAGTGGGTCTTCCAAATGGACAATGACCCCAAGCATACTTCCAAAGTTGTGGCAATATGGCTTAAGGAAAACAAAGTCAAGGTATAGGAGTGGCCATCACAAAGCCATGACCTTAATCCTATAGAACATTTGTGGTCAGAACTGAAAAAGTGTGTGCGAGCAAGGAGGCCTACAAACCTGACTCAGTTACACCAGCTCTGTCAGGAGGAATGGGTCAAAATTCACCCAACTTATTGTGGGAAGCTTGTGGAAGGCTACCCAAAATGTTTGACCCAAGTTAAACAATTTAAAGGCATTACTAACAAATACTAATGGAGTGTATGTAAACTTCTGACCAACTGGGAATGTGATGAAATAAATAAATGCTACTATTAATCTGACATTTCACATTCTTAAAATAAAGTGGTGATCCTAACTGACCTAGACAGGGATTTTTTACTAGGATCAAATGTCAGGAATTATGAGAACTGAGTTTAAATGTATTTGGCTAAGGTGTATGTAAACTCCTGACTTCAACTGTGTATATATATATATATATATAATATAGGGCTGTAAACCCAAACAAAAAGCGAGGTGTAAACTTCTAATAAATACAAGGTACGAGACCCATAAAAACAAGTGCACACTAACACGGTAACATGCAAACCGATACAACAGAGTACAGGAAATCCATTCCAGGTGACTACCTCATGAAGCTGGTTGAGAGCATGCCAAGAGTGTGCAAAGGTGTCATCCAGGCAAACGGAGGCTACTTTGTTTAACACTTTTTTGGTTACTACATGATTCCATATGTGTTATTTCATAGTTTTGATGTCATCCCTATTATTCTACAATGTAGAAAATAGTAAAAAATAATGAAAAACCCTTGAATGAGTAGGCGTGTCCAAACTTTTTTCTAAATGGAAGTAAACATGCAAGAGTGAGCAAAAGGTCAAATAATGATCAAAGGATTAGAAGTCTTGCTTCTTGACTTTGATTCCCTTCTGAAAATAACAGGCACAAATGCTTAGTGACGCTGGATACCAGTTACCTGCAAAAGAAGTATGCAACTATGACACACACCCATTAAATACAGAGCTGTATCAATAACGGAATCAGGGTCTCGATATCTCACAGTGGGATTAACATGATCTGTCAATCATACACTGATTGAACCAATGGAAGTATCTAAATTTGGAAATGGATTTTTCCAGTCAGCAGTTGACAGGATGTCCCACCCATCACAAGTTCCTCTGAACCCTATTTTACCTTTTTACCAAACTTGTCAGGCCACTGATACGTAAATAGGCAACACTATCTCTATTTTGAATGTTAAGAGCACATATTTTGATAACGGACAATTTTTCCTTATTGGGGGTAAGCTTGGGCCAAAGTGGAGCTGATAGCACTTGTGTTGGTGTTGGTACCTGGCCAAAGTTCCAAGGTGTAGGGATGAGGTATTTCCAGCTGCCTCGGTAAATGATACCATCTTGAGCCAAGACGTACTCCGTCAGTTTCTCCTCACTGTCCATGTACACCACATCGCCTGTTGCCAAGAGACACAAATAATACTGTAATGAGGTATCGTCCTCCATAGAAAAAGACAAGCTCCCAAAATAGTAAATGGAATGAAGGATGCCTCATTATGTGCTTGCAGTAAGAAAACACTATTTCAACATGCACAGGGTTTATTGAAGGTAGATAAAAGTTTTAAAGCTGCGGAGAATGGATATGCAAGATGCTCTTTGAATAAGGAAGTAGTCTATGGCACAGTAGATGTAGATGAAGAAATAAACAGAATAGTGGGTCAACTTCCGCAACAACTAAGAGCATTACAGTGCGAAGCTCAACTTCTCCTCTGTTTTGGTGCGCTGGTTACCAGGCTGTGAACTGCATAAAACTAACCATGCACATGTGCAGATACTGTGTCAGAGCAAAGTCTTGATTCTCTCTCATCTCAATATCTGCGGTGCTGCTCGTGGCAATGCCATTTGCTGAGTGTAGCTTTAAAATGCCCTTTTTTGCAATATTTATTTAACCAGGTAACTTGACTGAGAACACATTTTCATTTACAGCAACAACTTGGGAAATAGTTACAGGGAAGAAAGTATGAGCCAATTGCAAGCTGGGGATGATTAGGTGGCCATGATGGAATGAGGACCAGATTGAGAATGTAGAACACCGCCAGCAGTGGGATGCAGAATGGTATGCTGCTGGCTCAAACATGCATGGTAGAATTGTCTCTAATTAATGAGACTACCTGCTGTTTATTTACTTTGTTGCCAATTGGGACACAATTTCTAAGTGAAACATGTATTGTAGATATAGCACATAGTAGGGCAAAAAAATCCATCCCCATTCATGATCATCATATCCTCTCCCAAACTACCACCCATCCATCCTGTTCTCCACACGTTGTGATCCTTCCACTGCTATAAGCCCGAATCTCTCCATTGATCATGTTCTCTGTCTATGTAATAGAGACATCTAAGGCATTCCCTCGCTGTACTGTACATAGGCCCCACTACACTGAATGGATACACTCGCAGAGAGCATGACTCAAGGAATGTTTACCCACCTGTGCACCAAGGGTTATATAGCAGCACAAACTCCACCAAGCCCCCCTGACCCAGGGTCAAGCGCCAGCGTCCGATAGGCGCGTCCGGGGGGGAACAGATGGACAGGGACACCATGTACCCGGGGGGACTGGTGACTGCGGCACTCCAGCGGGAGGTGTCGATTTGGTCAATCAGACCAAAGGAGGCCCGTGTGCCATACTGATCACTGGGCTGGGGACCTGGAAGAAGACATGGAGGAGAGAAAGGGACAGGGATGGAATAGTCACCGTTGAAACACAGAACTGATGTTTGTGAAAAAGAATACATTGACACCTTTCTGTTTTCTCAATGACATTCAATTCAGCATTGAAAATAGGTGCAAGTTTAAGTTTGTTCCATCTGAGCGAGTCTGGCCACAAGTCAGAGACCACTATGATGACACACCAAATTAGTTTTATGGATCCTTTAGGTCTTCTAATGCCGCTAAAGGGGAAAGTAATCCAAAAGTAATGGAAACTAATCAGATTACATTACTGAGTTTGGGTAATCCAAAAGTTACGTAACTGATAAAAAGTTGGGACAATTAACTAGCAATTGTAACAGATTATATTTCGAAAGTAACATACCCAACCCTGAGGGTAAATAATGGTAGAGGAGGCAACTAACTATTCTGCTCAATACTGGTATCACTGACAATTGGACCAGGCTAAAACAGTTTCCCTTTACTTAAAACAACATTAGATTTCACCATCATATTTTCTTCCTCCCTATTGTCTTCTAGATCACAATTGCCATTGTAGAAAATAAACATGGTCCCAGTGCCAATAGAAACACACAATTATGCATTTCCATAGTACCTTTGACATTTCCTGACAAGACCCAGTTAAAAAATGTTCTCAATTCCCTGTTCAAAATCTAAACAGAAACTTAGCTCCAAAATATGTAAGGACATTTAAATAGCCAGGGTGAATACCTGCTTAAATTTGTATTTGATTAAATTAAAACAGTCTATTGGGCATGGCAGCAACGTCTCCCCACTGGGCACAGACGTCAGTTCAACGAACGTTTTTTATTTACATTTGGTTGAGTGGTCAATTAATGTGAATTCAACGTAAAAATCAACAAAAAACCTGTCACCATGACATTGGATTTAGGTTAAAAGTTGGTTGTCTGTGTTGATCCCATATTTTTTAAATGACGTGGAAACAAAGTTGAGTGGGGATCAAGTCTAAATCTGCTCATTTGAAAATACCTCATGCGTGCGCTGCTCCTTAGTGTGTAGCACCATAACAACAGACTATGCTCTATTTTTGTATTGTTTTAACCTATGATTTTTAAACAACATTAAACAACATTGAGCTAGCGCCTTTCACACTGAATTGATGTCAACTAACAACCCAGTGAAAACACAGTTACCTGTCTCCACGGTGAGGTCGAGTGCACTGCCGCCAGGCTGGTATCCCCCCGAGCGGAGGTGCAGGTTGATGGTGAACGGCTGGCCCCTTCTAACGATCAGCTGCTCCACCCCGTTGAGCTCCGTACGGTGGTCTGTGTTGTTGAACTCACATTCCAGGTCCCATCTGGCAATTTCCAGTGCTGGGAGATGGATGAGAAAGAGAGAGGACTTCGTGAGTGGAATGACCTCAGGATTGACCTCTTAACATCTACCCAGCCAGTTACAAGGGAACAGAATTCTGCTCGAAAGTTCCTCTGTTTGTTCTTTTGAGGGTATACTCTAGGCCCACCTTTATTATAGTATGGTTTAAGACTTTCTGACAAATGTGTTTGTAAAAAGCGCTATACGAATAACATTTATTGAATGGCTATCTTGGCGCCTCAGTGGTGGGCCAACCCTCCCCTTGCTTTTAGGACAGTAGGGTCTATACAGACTTTCTGTCTTCAGCCAACTTGGCTCTTCCAATTGCTCCTGGCTCCCCCATCTCAACACTTTTATTGATTTTTTTTTTTTTTTTTAAGGTATGTTTTACACAGAGAAAATGAGACAACGTACATTTCTTTTGTCACTGCCTGCTAGGCGAAGTGCGCAAGCAAATATTGTGCTCGTCCTTATCCCCCGGCCTCGGTTGTGACTATAATCCCACCTTCTGATGTCCTGTTTATACAGTAGGAAGAACTACAGTCCCTCTGCTTCCTCAAGACAAGACAGTGTGATGTTAAACAATCTTGGGCATTGAAAAAACTTGATGGAAAATGAACGTGCGGTGCCAAAGGTTACGCCCATTTAAACACTGACTGACAAGTGTTTCTGTATGTTTGTTTTTATTTGCATGGTGCATTATAGCTTGGTGTTTTAACACTGACCCCTGTTTAACATTTCAAGTGTTAAGCTAAACACACTATATTGGGTCGCATCCTAATTGCCTACAGGACAACATAACGCGTCTTTTTCACACAAACAACTAAGAAGATGAAGAGATCAGAGATATCTTCTTTAAGGTTGCTTTCCTTAGGGTGCTTGTACACCCTGGCCAGGATGCTACTTCTTGAAGAATGTCAGGGCGCTAACATTTATGGAGTTTAAGACCATCGGGATAGTATATCGTCTACATTTTGCCGAACACTGAAAACAAAACAATAAACAACCAACGAAAAGTCCTGTAAGGTGCAATACAACACTAAACAGAAAATAACCACCCACAAAACACAATGGAAAACAGGCTACCTAAATATGGTTCTCAATCAGGGACAACGATTGACAGCTGCCTCTGATTGAGAACCATACCAGGCCAAACACAGAAATAGAAAATCATAGACAAACTAACATAGACAACCCACCCAACTCCCGCCCTGACCATACTAAAACAAAAGACAAAACAAAGGAACTAAGGACAGAACGTGACACATAGAGGCAACAGGCCTATAAAATGGATCTATCAATGTCATAATCTGGGGAGCATTACGGAGATTAATAGCAGATGAGAGGTGGTGAACCAAAATGTTGTTTTTTGACAACACAGGCAAAGGCTAAATCAATGTGATGGTAAACTGCAGTTTATTGCTGCGTGTCATAATCGCATTACATCATTGGTGTCAAATAAAATACATTTTTCTTAGCCACTCTAGCATTGTGGTATGAAAGATAATGTGCCATCTGAATTGAAAGGGTTTCTGTAGGTAGGGTGTAGTTATTGTTGTTTTGGATTATTCCACTGTTTTAATTGTAAATCAATGATATCACCGTATTACAGTCTGCTAAAATAATGAATTGACAAAGATTAGTACAAGCTATGAGTGTAGGGAATGTGTCTTCCCATTTGGATTGTCACATAAACCCCATTGAGTGAAGCAACAGTACCACTATGAGGTCGCCATCTCCATCATGCCATCACTCTTGGCTTACCCTCCCTTGTTTTGCTTCCAGTCGACTAACCTTGACCACCCCCACGTCAAGGCCCGTGCTACAGGCCGAGCAGAACTACTGGGCCAGCATAAATCCAATAAGGCCAGGGCTATGAAGGATCCTAGTCAGTAACATATTCACAGAGGCGGGTACAGTAAATCCCAGGAAAAATTAATTCCATTCTCTCAGCTATTACAAGCAACTTACCCAGCCTAGTCATGAATGAAGCAGGTCTCTCTCTCTCCCTCTCACAGTTGTAAAAGCACTACACTGTGTCACAAATGCCGTCCCACTCTCTGTTGGAAATGTGGTATTTCGTTTTTCCCTTCATACCGGCAGCACTGTGCACTCCTGGGAGTCAACATAATCGAGCACTTTGTGCATGTGTAGAGAGAGACACATTGTAAACAGGTGACACTTATTCCCCGTTCCCTAGCTGTTTACTTAAAGCACATTGAACCAAACTGCCCTGCATGGCCCCAAAAGATGAGCGAATGCTGTAGTATGCAGCATGCAGCTTAAGCTTAGAGGCATTTAACAATGTTTCCTTGTACTATCATGGCAATAAAAACAGAAATACTTTACTCACATAAATATTCAGACCCTTTGCAATGAGACTCGAAATTGAGTTCAGGTGCATCCTGTTTCCATTGATCACCCTTGATCCCCAAGAACGCAGTGAACTCTATCAATCTGGAAGAATTTTGGAACCACCAACTCTTGGCCGCCTGGCCGAAAAGCAATCAGGGGAGAAATAAGATTCTCGGGTCTGAAGAAACAAAGATTGAACTCTTTGGCCTGAATGCCAAGCGGCACGTCTGGAGGAAACCTGCCAACATCCCTACGGTGAAGCATGGTGAAGGAAGCATCATGATGTGGGGGTGTTGTTCAGCGGCAGGGACTGGGAGACTAGTCAGGAATGAGGCAAAGTACAGAGAGATCCTTGATGAAAACCTGCTCCAGAGCCCTCTGGAACACAGACTGGGGCGAAGATTCACCTTCCAACAGGACAACGACCCTAAGCACACAGCCAAGACAACACGAGTGGCTTTGGGACAAGTCTCTGAATGTCATTGACTGGCCCAGCCAGAGCCCGGACTTTAACCCAATCAAACATCTCTGGAGACACCTGAAAATAGCTGTGCAGCGACGCTCCCCATCCAACCTGACAGAGCTTAAGAGGATCTGCAGAGAAGAATGGGAGAAAATCCTCAAATACAGGTGTGCCAAGCTTGTAGCATCATACCCAAGAAGATTTGAGGCTGTAGACATTGTCAAAGTTGCTTCAACAAAATACTGAGTAAAGGGTCTGAATACTTTTGTAAATGTGATATTTCCTTTTTTGTATCTGAAAAACTGTTTTTGCTTTGTCATTATGGGGTATTGTGTGTAGATTGATGACAGAAAAAAATATTTAATACATTTTAGAATGAGGCTGTAATGTAACAAAATGTGTGAAAAGTCAAGGGGTCTGAAAACTTTCCAAATGCACTGGGTTGCAGTTCTTGACACACTCAAACTCTTAGGCCTGGGACCTACTACCATACCCTGTTCAAATGGCACATAATATACACAATCCATGTCTCAATTGTCTCAAGGATTAACAATTCTCCTTCAACCTATGTCCTCCATTTCATCTATACTGATTGAAGTGGCTTTAACAATAAGGGATCATAGATTTCACCTGGAGTCACCTGGTCAGTCGAAGTCATTGAAAGAGCATGTGTTCTTAATGTTTTGTACGCTCAGTGTATATGTCAATATATTAGGCTTAGGTGTAACGGATGTGAAACGGCTAGCTTAGTTAGCGGTGGTGCGCGCTAAATAGCGTTTCAATCGGTGACGTCACTTGCTCTGAGACCTTGAAGTAGTGGTTCCCCTTGCTCTGCAAAGACCGTGGCTTTTGTGGAGCGATGGGTAATGATGCTTCGTGGGTGACTGTTGTTGATGTGTGCAGAGGGTCCCTGGTTCGTGCCCGGGTATGGGCGAGGGGACGGTCTAAAGTTATACTGTTACATAGGCATGGGTCAAACTCATTCCAAGGACAAAATGTAGTGTGGGACAGTTACTGGTTGCATTTACAGCTGCTGTCATTTGCTATTAATAAAAGCCCAAATGTCCCTTAGCAACAATTAACTCCCCCTGAAACACAAGGGTGTAACATTCTTCAGATGTTTGCTATACGAAACAAAACTGACAAGGTGCGAGAGACATCATAAGTGTCATCAGAAATGTTCATTCAGAAAAATGAAATGTCGGTTTTATATTTATAATAATCAAATGATGATCTATACGCATAGCGACGGGAAGTAGGGGTGCTGAAGGTGCTGCAGCATCCCCTGATGAATTGAAATCATTTTGCCATAATGATATAATTACTTGTGTCTAAACACTGACTCAATTTGGGCAGCACACATCCTGGCGATTTGACTGGTAAACTCATAGGTACGCTCAAAATGGCTGCCAGTCCGGACTTGAATGGGCACTGTCATTCTCTGGGTTCCATTTTTATGGATTCTATTTCTCTTCACACAGTCAGTAAATAGCCAATAGGCTTTTCACAAATTTCAAAATATAATTGTAGGCAATACGTTTGGAAAGCAAACGCCTGCTGCTAAAAAGAGAAGACTAATCTGTCAGTACACTAGACGCAACATTTTTTTTCTCAACAACTCAGATGAACACCACTGTTTTTCAAAGTAGCTCAAGCCTATCTTGAGACCATCACTGCTATGGTGAGAAGCCTAGGCTATGAATATCCATGCTATCTCCATCATTGTGTAAGTCAGTGCCACTGGAAAGTTGATTTAGTAGCCTATTGTAGCCGATATATATATGTCCTCTTAATATTGTACATTCTGTATCTCCCTTCTTTTTATTGACCCTGGGCCAGGTCAAGACAAGGTCGTTTCTATTGATCTGTCTGACAGTGTCAGAGACACTCCTTTAGGTCATTTGGGTAGTAGAAAAAAACAGGATTATAATGTCATGTCAGCCTAAATTACTTACAATTGCATGAAATGGCCACATTTTTCTGGACCCTACTAAAAAGAATCCACATGTTTGTAAATCCTGTTTGCCACTAGCAAATGCGATGACAGAATGCATTATTAGAGAAAAAATTTACCCCACCCAAACTCACCAAACATCTTCTCATAGCTCTGTCTACTGTGTGTGCACCATGTTAAGTTGGTAGTTATGGTTTAAGCATTGGCCATAGGAAAATATTTGTTGCTGGACTTTCACACCATTATAGCATATCCTAGGTCATCAAATGACAACCAGCAAAACTATTTGCTGTCATAATTCATCTATGGTGGGGGGTGGGTCAGATTTCACTTTGCCTCTTCAGTTTTTAGCGTTTTTTTTCCAAACAAAGCAATTATTCTCCAATAGCCTTATGTAACGGATGTTCGCGCCCGGGTATGGGCGAGGGGACGGTCTAAAGTAATACTGTTACACTTATAAGGCAATATGGAAATGCTCTAAATTCTTCAAATATTTAGGAACCAAGTTGTGGCTCAGCCCTGCATGGAGTAATTTATTTTTGGAAGCAATAACATAACAATAACAATAACATGCGCTACTTTAGTAGGATATGTTACTTGAGAATTGTTTTATTTATTTTTTATTTCACCTTTATTTAACAAGGTAGGCTAGTTGAGAACAAGTTTAGCAGTGTGAACAGACAACACAGAGTTACACATGGAGTAAACAATTAACAAGTCAATAACACAGTAGAAAAAAAAGAGAGTCTATATACATTGTGTGCAAAAGGCATGAGGAGGTAGGCAAATAATTAAAATTTTGCAGATTAACACTGGAGTGATAAATGATCAGATGGTCATGTACAGGTAGAGAATGAGTCAGAAACAAAGAAAGTCTGCCACTTTGTAGTCTACATTTTTGTTGATATTGCAAAAAAATGTATTTGTTGTTTTAGCATACTGTTTATGAAACAGAAACATGTCATTCATAGTCGCTATCAAGTTCAAAGTTACGTTCAAATAAGCAGTCAATTGGGTGATGCAAGCACTACAGAAGACGATTCGCTGATATACAATATTTTCAATATAACATTATAAATAGTCTAGTTATTAAAATCTTACCTTGAGCCATGTTCGCGTTGATCTACAGCCGGACAAGAGTCTGGGGTATGCTGGCTGGCAGGGGATATTGGATGTAGGTTATTCTCAATGACTGTGTCTATTACACTGTGCGGCGCTATTCAGACTAAACGAAGGTCTTATTTGGAGTGGTCATGCGCGTCACCGAAAATCCTTGGAACTGTAGGCTACTCTTGCCATATAGCAGCGCACCAAACATTGCTGAAGGCGACAGCATAATGGTTGGGGAGTGACGGCGCTTCCCTAGAACCCCAGCATACGCGCGCTCACATGCATGGAAAGGGTGCGCTCGCACGTAAACACACACACACACACACACACACACACACACACACACACACACACACACACACACACACACACACACACACACACACCACTGAGACCACCTATAGTTGCATAATTTACAACATTAATTTGTGTGACAATAGGGAATAGGGAAGTCATTTTCATGTATGTGTGGACATACTTTAATGAATAAAATGTAGGAGTGACTGACCGGTTGATGTTTTGATAAGAAATCATTTGATATTTTGCTGTGATTCTTGCTTTATCCAATAATTTCTTCTTGGGGTCAAAATGACCCACGTCGTTAATCAATGTATATAAAATGTGTTGGTAATCTGAGGGTTAATGGAAACATTGTATGAGTATGAATTACGTGATAATGCCCGAGAAGCTGGTGTTTGAAGGATATATTGGCACGGGTGTTGTTAGGCAAACCGTGCCAACATATCCTCCAAACACCAGTCTTTAAGTATTTCTGTTTTGTATCTATGGACACAACCGAGGTGTTCATTCTAAATGTTCCATTGGCATACTGGCTGGCAACGTTCTTATCCTTTGCTTGCTTGCAAGCCAACTATTGTTAACTTGTGTCAAAAAAGTGGAGCCAGAATAACAGCAAAGTAGCTGCATTTGCATTTGTTTATTTATTTATTATTTAACCTTTATTTGACTAGGCAAGTCAGTTAAGAACAAATTCTTATTTACAATGATGACCAAAAGGCAAAAGGCCTCCTGTAGTGACGGGGATAATATATATATATATATATAGTATAACTTTATTTCAACAAGGAACACAGACTGAGACCAAGGTCTTTTTTACATCAGGGCCCTGCGTATACATGTTTACACATACAGTTTAGGTACAATGATTAAGAAACTACACAAGACAAACAAAAGGATCACAGATAACACAAGAAAATACGGCAGCAGATTGTTACATTTACACACAGGTTATTCCCCTAACAGGTTATTCCCCTAACAGCACAAGAACTTGATTTACCCGAAACAGTTACAAGCAATACAAAAATAAAAATCCTCCAATAAATGTTTAAAATGGGCAAGGGGGACAAGAGTCTCAAGTTTAAGTTTAGTCTGCAGGCTATTCCATAAGCAAGGAGCGTAACAGGAAAAGGCAGCCAGACCCAAATCTGTGGAGATCGCATGGGCCTCAAGTATAATCCATGCTTCAGACCTGGTTTTAGGAATTCTAATTCTAATATTGATGAGTGATGATAAATAAGAAGGTAGTTTATTCAGAAGTGCTTTATAGACAAACACGACAGCATGTTGTTCTCGTCTCACGGACTCCGAAGTCCAACCCACATTTTGATATAAAACACAGTGGTGAGTTCTGTAGCTAGCACCCATAATAAACCTAAGTGCGTAATGATAAGTAGCATCCAGCGATTTAAGTGTTGATGCCGTAGCATGCATGTAAATAATATCGCCATAATCTATAACAGACATAAAAGTAGCTTGCACAATTTGTCTTCTATTTGTCCTGTTTCTATAGAGGAAGCCTAGCTTCATTTTTAGCCGTTTACAAAGTTCATCAATATGTATTTTAAAAGACAGTTTACCATCCAACCATATCCCTAAATATTTATATGCAGAGGCCTGATTAATTCGAGAACCATCTAAGCTCATAAATGCAAGTGTATTTTCATCCAACTTTTTGAACCTGATTAAAAATCATAAAATGTGTTTTCTTTGCATTTAAAACAAGTTTCAGCTGTACAAAATACCCTTTGTCATATCGTAAAATCTGTCTCCAATAGTGATAATTCTTTGGTCAGCCGTTGAAGCGATACATTACATGACAGTGTCATCAGCATATAAATTAATTTGACACTTTCTTATCTCATCACCGATATTGTTTATTTAGAGAGTGTACAGTAATGGACCAAGAAAAAAGAGATATACAGTGGGGAGAACAAGTATTTGATACACTGCCGATTTTGCAGGTTTTCCTACTTACAAAGCATGTAGAGGTCCAGAAAAATCCAGAAAATCACATTGTATGATTTTTAAGTAATTCATTTGCATTTTATTGCATGACATAAGTATTTGATCACCTACCAACCAGTAAGAATTCCGGCTCTCACAGACCTGTTAGTTTTTCTTTAAGAAGGCCTCCTGTTCTCCACTCATTACCTGTATTAACTGCACCTGTTTGAACTCGTTACCTGTATACAAGACACCTGTCCACACACTCAATCAAACAGACTCCAACCTTTCCACAATGGCCAAGACTAGAGAGGGTGTAAGGACATCAGGGATAAAATTGTAGACCTGCACAAGGCTGGGATGGGCTACAGGACAATAGGCAAGCAGCTTGGTGAGAAGGCAACAAGAAGAAGTTCAAGTTGACGGTCAATCACCCTCGGTCTGGGGCTCCATGCAAGATCTCACCCTGTGGGGCATCAATGATCATGTGTGTATGGACAGGCAGGCTGTTTCTCAGGTAGGTTTTAACATGCCGCTTGCAGGAAAAACTGTGCTCACATGACGCAGAGGTTACTGGCAGTGTGACAGATATGCGAAAAAGTTTATAGATGCCCACGAAGGAGTCTTTGGGCTAGGGTCCTTTTTTCAGCATTTCCACCTGATTGACATGCCCAAAGTAAACTTGCTGGACTCAGGCTCAGAAGCCAGAACATGCATATAATTGGTATCATTTGATAGAAAACACTTTGAAGTTTGTAGACATTTTAAAATAATGCATGAGAATATAACACAGTTGATATGGTAGCTGAAAATCCAAATAATTTTTAAATTTTTTAATGGAAAGCTATGGGTCCTATGCAATTCCAGCTCCCAGATTGCAATTCCTATGGCTTCCACTAGATGTCAACAGTCTTTATTCAGGGTTTCAGGCTTATTTATGAGAATTTTGAGTTTTGGTACCAGGAGTCACAGTTGGAAATCAGTCTGTGGGTGCGTGAGGACGAGGACACACACTTGCTAATTTTACTTTTCTATTGAACATACTTCTTTCCGTATGAAATATTATAGTTTGCTTACATTTTAGGGTACCTGAGGGTTAAATAGAAACGTAGTTTGACTTGTTTTATCAAAGTTTAGCGGTAGCTTTTTGGATTCCTTTTTCTGCAGGTTGAAAGTGGATTACTGAAATCGATGGCGCCAACTAAACTGACTTTTTGGGATATAAAGAGCGATTTTATCTAACAAAACGACCATGTATGCTGTAGCTGGGACCCTTTGGATTGCAAAAAGAGTAACATTTTTAAAAGTAAGTGATTTTTTTTAATCGCTACTTGTGATTTTATGAACCCTGTGCTGGTTGAAAAATATGTTGATGTGGGGCGCCGTCCTCAAACAATTGCATGGTATGCTTTTGCTGTAAAGCCTATTGAAAATCGGCCAATGCAGTTAGATTAACAATAATTTAAGCTTTTAACTGATATAAGATACTTGTATGTTCGTAAATGTTTAATATTACGATTATTTATTTGAATTGCGCACCCTCCAATTTCACCAGATGTTTTCAACAGGTGTCCTGCTGACGGGACGCCTAGCCCTAAGAAGTTTTAAGCATGGACAGGAAGTCCAGTGTGCTGCTAACTGTTTCACCCTGTTATGTTTTTCTTTCCAAGAACTTGTTGCACTTCGGTCAGCAGATTGTCCTCTGATTCCATAGTGCTGTGCCATGGGCACAAGGCTTTCTTTTTGAATAAATGTGACAGTGAGACATATATGTATATACTGTACTCTGTATCATCTACTGCATCTTTATGTAATACATGTATCACTAGTCACTTTAAACTATGCCACTTTGTTTACATACCCTACATTACTCATCTCATATGTATATACTGTACTCGATACCATCTACTGCATCTTGTCTATGCCGTTCTGTACCGTCACTCATTCATATATCTTTATGTACATATTCTTTATTCCTTTACACTTGTGTGTATAAGGTAGTCATTTTGGAATTGTTAGGTTAGAGTACTCGTTGGTTATTACTGCGTTGTCGGAACTAGAAGCACAAGCATTTCGCTACACTCGCATTAACATCTGCTAACCATGTGTATGTGACAAATACATTTGATTTAATTTGCTTGGGGTTGAGGGCTGACGTTCCCATGAGAACTGCACCTGCTTCTGCGGAAAAGTGTCTGGTCATTTCATTCACCAGTCGGTCAATGATAGGGAAGAACAAGGAGTGCGTAGATGTGAGAAGGAAATAGCTAGACTAATCAAAGTGATCATATTGTTTGTATGTGGCTGCTTTGAAAGTGAACTGTTCGTGTGTGTCACAACTGTCAATTGTGTGTCACAATTGTTTCACCTGTCCTTGTGCTTGTCTCCACCCCCCTCCAGGTGTCGCCCATCTTCCCCATTATCTCCTGTGCATTTATACCTGTGTTTTATGTTTGTCTGTTGCCAGTTCATCTTGTTTCGTCAAGCCTACCAGCATGTTTTTCATACTCCTGTTTTCTTGAGCCCTGTTTTCTAGTTATCCCAGTTATCATTCTGCCCCCTTACCCTGCCATTCTGAACCTTTTGACACTGCCCTGGATTACTGACCTCTGCCTACCCTGAGCCTGCCTGCCGCTCTGCCCTGGACTACCGTCCTCTGCCTACCCTGAGCCTGCCTGCCGCTCTGCCCTGGACTACCGTCCTCTGCCTACCCTGAGCCTGCCTGCCGCTCTGCCCTGGACTACCGTCCTCTGCCTACCCTGAGCCTGCCTGCCGCTCTGCCCTGGACTACCGTCCTCTGCCTACCCTGAGCCTGCCTGCCGCTCTGCCCTGGACTACCGTCCTCTGCCTACCCTGAGCCTGCCTGCCGCTCTGCCCTGGACTACCGTCCTCTGCCTACCCTGAGCCTGCCTGCCGCTCTGCCCTCTGCCCTGGAGCCTGCCTGCCCCTCTGCCCTGGACTACCGTCCTCTGCCTACCCTGAGCCTGCCTGCCGCTCTGCCCTGGACAACCGTCCTCTGCCTACCCTGAGCCTGCCTGCCGCTCTGCCCTGGACTACCGTCCTCTGCCTACCCTGAGCCTGCCTGCCGCTCTGCCCTGGACTACCGTCCTCTGCCTACCCTTGACCTGTCGTTGGTCTGCCCCGTAAAATACACGTCTGTTATTCGAACGGTCTACATCTGGGTCTTATCCTGAGTTGGGATAGTGTTGTCAGTGGTGTATTCATTCCACCGATTCTATTGAAATATATTAAACGGAGGCAAATTGAAAGAAACTGAGATAAACATACTTGAATTTGTTTGCAACTGTTGGACTAATGATTACAACATAGATCAGCTAGATGCAGGCATGTGTTACTTTCTTTCACCTTGATTACTTACATTTCTCTCAACCTGTGCACCTACAATGTAAACTTTCATTCATATAGGCCAGGTTGTAGCAACCTCATGAAATGGGTAAAAGGAAATTGTTTGTATCATGTAGACGCCTACACCTATCAATGGTACATGGAAAATGATTGACAGTCATCCAATATGCTGTAATAGAAATAAGGCCATGCTCATTAAAAAAAAAATGTGCGTCCTCCCTAATCTTAAACAGCACCAACCGCCACTGTTAAAAATACTATATACATTTTACAGACACAGTATATTTTACATTAGTTATTTTTTATTTGTTTTTATTCCCAACATTCAGCTACCCTAAACCCCTCCCTAAACCCCTCCCATCTATCTCTGAAAACCATCCAGTTTTGAATTCGAATTGCCATATATTGTTTTCTACTGTGCTGCAATGTTTTACAAAAGTTCTGAACCTTTATATTCTCATAGTTCTACAGATTGTAAATTAAAGATTAATTTTTTTACTGAGTATTAGTATATTATTGATCGATTGACTATGGGTTTTCAAGTCACCCAGCAGTGCCATTTGCAGAGTCAGTTCCAGGTAAATGTTGCAATTCTTCAGCCATTCCTGAATGGCGACCAAAACAAATGATCTATCGATTCTGTCTCTTCGTAGTAAAGTCTGCAAAGCTGGGATGGTTGTATCCCCCATATACAGTGCATTTGGAAAGTATTCAGACCCCTTGACATTGTTACGTTATAGCTTTATTCTAAAAATGTATTATTGTTTTTTTCCCCTCATCAATCTACACACAATACACCATAATGCCTGTATTTGGGGAGTTTCTGCAGATCCTCTCAAGAGCTGTCAGGTTGGACGGGGGAGCATCGCTGCACAGCTATTTTCAGGTTGATGAACTGATATACAAATCAACACCAGATTCAAAACTCAGTTTTTCAGTTTAAATGATTGTACAAAGTTATTGCAACCAATAGAATGTTATGTACAGTGCATTCGGAAAGTATTCAGACCCCTTGACTTTTTCCACATTTTGTTATGTTACAGCCTTATTCTAGAACGGATTCAGTAAACAAATGTCCTCATCAATCTATACACAATACCCCGTAACAACAAAGCAAAAAAAGGTTTTTAGAAATGTTTGCAAATTTATTACAGATAAAATCAGAAATACCTTATTTACATAAGTATTCAGACCCTTTGCTTTGAGCTCAGGTACATCCTGTTTCCATTGATCATCCTTGAGATGTTTCTACAACTTGATTGGTGTCAACCTGTGGTAAATTCAATTGATTGGACATGATTTGGAAAGGCACACACCTGTCTATATAAGGTCCCACAGTTGACAGTGCATGTCAGAGCAAAAACCAAACCATGAGGTTGAAGGAATTCTACGTAGAGCTCCCGAGACAGGATTGTGTCAAGGCACAGATCTGGGCAAGGGTACCAAAACATGTCTGCAGCATTAAAGGTCCCCAAAAACACAGTGGCCTCCATGATTCTTAAATGGAAGTAGTTTGGAACCAACAGGTTTGGAACCTTCCTAGACCTGGCCACCTGGCCAAATGGCGCAATCAGGGAAGAAGGGCCTTGGTCAGGGAGGTGACCAAGAACTCGATGGTCACTATGACAGAGTTCCAGAGTTCCTCTGTGGAGATGGGAGAACCTTCCATGAGGACAACCATCTCTGCAGCACTCCACCAATCAGGACTTTATTGTAGTGGTCAGACAGAAGTCACTCCTCAGTAAAAGGCACATGACAGCCCACTTGAACTTTGCCAAAAGGCCCCAAAAGACTCTCAGACCATGAGAAACCAGATTCTCTGGTCTGTTGAAACCAAGATTGAACTCTTTGTCCTGAAAGCCAAGAGTCACATCTGAACAAAACCTGGCACCATTCCTACGGTGAAGCATGGTGGTGGCAGTATCATGCTGTGGGGATGTTTTTCAGCAGTATGGACTGGGAGACTAGTCAGGATCGAGGGAAAGATGAACTGAGCAAAGTCCAGAGAGATCCTTGATGAAAACCTTCTCCAGAGCACTCAGGACCTCAGACTGGGGTGAAGGTTCATCTTCCAACAGGACAACGACCCTAAGCACACAACCAAGACAACGCAAGAGTGGCAAAGATGCTTCAACAAAGTACTGGATAAAGGGTCTGAGTACTTATGTAAATTAAATATTTCAGTTTATATTTATTTATACATTTGCAAAAAATGCTAAAAACGTATTTTTGCTTTGTCATTATGGGGTATTGTGTGTTGATTGACGAGGGGAAAATAACAATTGAATCAATTTTAGAATAAGGCTGTAACGTAACAAAATGTGGAAAAAGTCAAGGGGTATGAATACTTTCCAAAGGCACTGTAATTTGTATGACATCACATTTTTCTTCATAAACTACCTATTTGATGGATAATTCCTTTAAAATGTTGGGCATCATATCACAAATCAATTTCCGTTTGGAATTAAATAAAATATTTTTTATTTTATCAAGGTAAAGAAAAATACAAACGCACAAAGGCTAAATATTTTGACCAGTTTCATAATTTAATACATAAAAATTGAGCTAACAAGATGGAAATAAGAGTAAAAAGATGTTAATGTTGAGGAATCAAAGTGAGAAATGTTCATTAGTCTCGGACACCGTTATGAACTTGTTACGAGACTAGCCATATTGTCATAACAGTCCAATACTGTGCTTATACCTGTACTAATAAAATCCAATAAAACACATTACAAGCAAGCACCAGTTAACGTTCATTTAATTGAGCTGAGAAGCCCTATTCAACATGAGATTTAAAAATCATGGACAGATCTTGTCATGGCTCTCCTACTGAATGGAAGGCATGGAACCAATTTATGGTTCTGCTGTTAAAAGATGTTTGGTCTTGCACATTTGATACAACAATGTTTGTCGATCAAATAGCTTAAACTAGTTTGCAAGTTTGGGCTATTGTAATATTGTTATTGCACGTGACGCACCATACCTAGGGTGGTCTGGTCTAAAGCATGGCAGGTGTAAATGTAATGTCATGCCAGAACTGCATATTTCATGCAAAAGTAAAACAATAAAATAAAGATATCTATACTGAACAAAAATATAAACGCAACATGCAACATTTTCAACGAGTTACAGTTCATATAAAGAAATCAGTCAATTAAAATAAATTGATTCGGCCCTAATCTATGGATTTCACCTGACTGAGCAAGGGCCTAGCCTTGGGTGTGCCTGGGAGGGCATAAGCCCATCCACATGGGAGCCAGGCCCAATCCACTGGGGAGCTGGCCCAGCCAATCAGAATGGGTTTTTCCCCACAAAAGGGCTTTATTACACACAGAAATACTCCTCAGCTGTCCGGGTGACTGGTCTCAGACGATACCGCAGGTGAAGAAGCCGGATGTGGAGGTCCTGGGCTGTAAGTGGTTACACGTGGTCTGCGGTTGTGATGCCAGTTGGACCTCCTGCCAAATACTCTAAAACGATTTTGGAGGCGGCTTATGGTAGGGAAATTCTCTGGCATCAGCTCTGGTGGACTTTCCTGCAGTCAGCATGCCAATTGGACGCTCCCTCAAAACTTGAGACATCGGTGGCATTGTGGTGTGTGACAAAACAGCACATTTTAGAGTGGCATTTTATTGTCCCCAGCACAAGGTGCACCTGTGTAATGATACTTCTGTTTAATCAGCTTCAGGATATCACACACACCTGTCAGGTGGATGGATTATCTTGGAAAATGATAAATGCTCACTAACAGGGATGTAAACACATTTGTGCACAAAATATGAGAGAAATAAACTTTTTGTGTGTATGGAAATCTCTGTGATCTTTTTACTTCAGCTGACGAAACATGGGACCAACACTTCACATATTGCGTTCATATTTTTTTTTCAGTATTCATAAAAAGACAGTTGAAGTTGATTTATTGATTGATTCACCACTGTATTTATGAAAATGTTACCTGCACAGTTTACTGAGATCATGTGTTATTGGTTTAGCTTGGCAGAAAACATGCTCTAGCCTGGCGTGACATTCACACCTGCCGCTCCAGATCAGAGCACCGCTCAAGGACAGGTATGATGTTTGCATCACGTGCAACAATTTCTTTGACATTTTGCAATTCACTATAACCTGTTGAATCTGAGATAACACTAAGGTTAATTACATGTTGAATGTACTTGTCTTACACAACACAAACACAATTCAGACGCAGATGTTTACATTGCAAAACAATATAAGAACATATGTGAAATACAGTACATTTTAGTGGTCAGATAAAAAAATAATAGAAAAAGTAGAGTACAGTAACTGTGATATAATAGTCCCCTTTATACAGTGACAGTTCATGGTGTCCTTCTGTTGTCGATAGGTCCAATTCTGTGAGGAGAGACAATATAGGATTGTATTTGAGGGAAAATGACTGAAAACTTGAAACATCCATGTGTAAAATACATTACATACAGTAAATACAGTTACATACAAAACAAACATGTGGAAATATTTTTTTTAAACTCCCCAGACATAAATACAGGCAAACTATAGATGGTGAATCGTGACCTCATTATTACAGACAAACTTACCAAACTCAGAGCTCAAACCTCAGTTGACTTTCCAATGGCCACAGTTTGAACCTGTGGTGGAAAAAAAACAAAAAAAACAAACATCACTTCCTGTTGTATAGCTTACCAGATCACAAAGAGGTGTATTTTCACTTAGGCTCCCATTGACATCAGTGTATGACTTTTTTTTTTTTTACTATTGATATTTTTTGTAATTTTTATGCTTTATTCAAACAGTGCAGAAGTAGATGGTGATGCAGGAGGTTAAGAAGGGAGACGCAGGCGGTAAGGCTGGGCCTGGTCTTCGGTGGGCAGGCATACCTGCGATAGCGCCAGCCGTGTTTCCACTATACCACGGGCTCTACACCACCCCAATGCATGACTAGGTTGATTTAGAATTCACCCTAATAGTATTATAATCCTTGCGAAGTTATACAACTCATGGTTAGGCTCAACCCACACCTTAGGTGGATCCTTAGTCATGGCTGGTGGTCTGTGTGGGAGCAAGGGCGTGGTGGTTCTCTCTGTGGACCGGGTGGGACTCTTGGCCTTGTGGAGGTTGGCTTCGGGTCTGCGGGTTAGCACCTCCTTCAGGCCGACGACGGAGTCCTCCGCCTCTCTACCAATTGCGGAGTGACAGCTGTGGCTGGAGCTGCTGAAGCCGCTCACGCTCTCTCCTGAAGACTCGGAGCTGTTCACTGGAATAGGAAGGGGAACCCGTAAGACTTGTCCACATTCTAAGGAGTGCTCAGAGAACGGAGTGCTCAGAGAAAGGAGTGCTCAGAGAAAGGAGTGCTCAGAGAAAGGAGTGCTCAGAGGACTGTTGATTTAGGATCAGGTCCAACCTCTTATTCATTGTGACTCAAAAGGTCCAAACTAATCCAAGATCAGCACTCCTACATTACTAGACGCTTAGTAAATATGGGCTCAGGGCTTTTAAATGACTGATCCTTTATACATTGTCTTTAGTTCAATCATAAATGAGATGAAATAGATCCTCTGTCATATTATTAAAGCATTCCCAAATGTAATTAGTTATCTGCCTGGCAGTGAGACTCAAGTTTGGGAAAGCACCATAAAAATTCCCCTTTATAATAAAGCATTCCATTCATCGTTGCGTTTGCAGACTTATGTAAGATAGGCTACTATTGCTAATGTGATGAGTAAATTGGAAGGTCATAATTTAAGATAACAACATAACTCAATCCCTATTTGCAGAAAAGACCGCAGCGAGTAGTGGAGTGGGCCTAGGCTAGGCTATAACAGATACTGTACGCTTCTTTCCTTTCTTTGCATGAAAAAAAAGTGTCCTTTTATAAACACATTTCATACTATTTACATGACTGGAGACAGTAGATTGTTCTTCTGCCTTTATAGCTACCATTTGGAAGGGTGCAAAATAGCCTGGCTCATTTTCTTTTGTGGATTGAATTCAACATGAAATCAACAAATAAACAGGTCACCATGTTATTGGATTTACAGGGCCAGATTAATGCATTGGCTTACCCCGGCTGAGGAACCTGGTCCCAGGCCCGTTGGGGGGGGGGGGGGGCTCTCACTCTCACCTACTGTCTCGACCTCTGAATGCTCAGCTATGAGAAGCCAACAGACATTTACTCCTGAGGTGGTGACCTGTTGCACTATTATTTGACCCAAGTCTGTTAAGAACAAATTCTTATTTTCAATGACGGCCTAGGAACAGTGGGTTAACTGCCTGTTCAGGGGCAGAACGACATATTTGTACCTTGTCAGCTCGGGGATTTGAACTTGCAACCTTTCAGTTACTAGTCCAACGCTCTAACCACTAGGTTACCCTGCCGCCCCGGCTTGAACATCTTGAAGAATGATCTCGTCATGTGCTCTTATAATCTCCACCGGCACAGCCAGAAGAGGACTGGCCACCTAGGTTCCTGCCTTTCTAGGGAGTTGTCTAGCCACTATTCATCGCTTGCTCTTTGGGTTTTAGGCTGGGTTTCTGTATAGGCACTTCATGGCATCTGCTGATTGGAATTGTATTTATTTGTTTACAGAGAATTATGGTGTGACAGGAGATTGGGGATCTGTGATTTCTTAATCTGGTCCTGTGGATTTAAGTAAAATACTACATTTATTTATGTTGAGTTTCAGCAAATCCTATCAGTTTTTCACATTGATTCAATGTCATCAGCTATGAATCAATGATATTGAATCAGATATTGAATCACCAGATATTACTTTGCCCAGTGGGTTGTGTGCATGATTTATTCTATGAAGTAAATGATCCCATGTCAGTTTTTGATTCCCAAATGGTGGGTTGGGTTTGGGACCAAGTGGTGGGCCATCATGACTGCGTGACCATGCACGCCTCCAACTCAATCATCAAGTTTGCAGACGATACAACAGTAGAAGGCTTGATTACCAACAATGACGAGACAGCCTACAGGGAGGTGGTGAGGGCTCTGGAAGTGTGGTGCCAGGATAATATCCTCTCACTCAACATCAACAAAACATAGGAGCTGATCGTGGACTTCAGGAAACAGCAGAGGGAGCAGCCCCCTATCCACATCGACAGAACAGCAGTGGAGAAGGTGAAAGGTGAACAGCAGAGGGAGCAGCCCCCTATCCACATCGATAGAACAGCAGTGGAGAAGGTGAAAGGTGAACAGCAGAGGGAGCAGCCCCCTATCCACATCGATAGAACAGCAGTGGAGAAGGTGAAAGGTGAACAGCAGAGGGAGCAGCCCCCTATCCACATCGATAGAACAGCAGTGGAGAAGGTGAAAGGTGAACAGCAGAGGGAGCAGCCCCCTATCCACATCGATAGAACAGCAGTGGAGAAGGTGAAAGGTGAACAGCTGAGGGAGCAGCCCCCTATCCACATCGATAGAACAGCAGTGGAGAAGGTGAAAGGTGAACAGCAGAGGGAGCAGCCCCCTATCCACATCGATAGAACAGCAGTGGAGTAGGTGAAAAGCTTCAAGTTCCACGGTGTACACATCACTGACCATCTGAAATGGTTCACCCACACAGACAGGGGAGGTGAAGAAGGCACAACAGCACCTCTTGAACCTTAGGATGTTGCAGAAATTTGACTTGGCACCAAAAACCCTCAAACTTTTATAGATGCACAATTGAGAGCACCCTGTCTGGCTGTATCACCGCCTGGTACGGCAACTGCACCTCCCATAACCGCAGGGCTCTCCAGAGGGTGGTGCAGGCTGCCCAACGCATCAAAGGGGGCAAACTACCTGCCCTTCAGGACACCTACATCACCTGATATCACAGGAAGGCCAAAAAGATCATCAAGGACATCAACCATACGAGCCACTGCCTGTACACCCCGCTATCATCCAGAAGGCGAGGTCAGTGCAGGTGCATCAAAGCTTGGACCGAGAGACTGAAAAATTGCTTCTATCTCAAGGCAATCAGACTGTTAAATAGCCATCACTAACACATTAGAGGCTGCTGCCTATATACATAGACTTGAAATAACTGGCCACTTTAACAATGGAACACTAGTCACTTTAATAATGTTTACATATTTTGCATTATCCATCTCATACAGTATGTATATACTGTATCTTTGTCCATGCAGAACATTGCTCGTCCATATATTTATATATTCTTGATTCCATTCCTTTACTTAGATTTGTGTGTATTGTTGTGAAATTGTTAGATATTACCTGTTAGATATTACTGTACTGTTGGAGCTAGAAACACAAGCATTTCGCTACACCCGCAATAACATCTGCTAAACACTTGTATGTGACCAGTAAAATTTGATTTGATCATGGCTGCATAATTTTGGTCTGTGGTATGAGATTAGGTCCTCTCTAGAAATAGATCACTCTCTCTTCATTTTTGGGGTCACAGAAAAATCCCCACCATTTTTGGTAGCTGGGTCACTCATAGCACAAACATTTCTGAGAACCACCTAGCCTCTCTCAACAGTAGCTGTGTCTTACAACAAATAGGAATCATAGGAAGATAGTCGGACCCTGTAAACAGTATTTGGACAAGGAGACAGCAATTCATGCTTTAGATTTGTTTAACTGGCTACTGTCAAAACCAAATGCAAACTTCTCCCCAAATTAGCATGTTTTAATGTATATTCCCCAAATGAGCTACCCTTCTCATTATATCCACTCACTCAGTAGATTCTGACTTCCGCTCTCCTGGTCCATGTCATCCTCCTCCTGGACCCCAGGGGGTGGGGAGTACCCCCCGTGACCCCCTGCCCCCCTCCGCTTCGGGCCACACAGGTACCCCTCCACGGCGGACGACAGGGACCCTCTCCCAGAGGACGAAGAGGAGTGGCTGCCGGAAGACGACGAACAGCTCCCCGAGCCAATGGAGTTAGGCCGCAGCACAGGACAACCGCCCTGCGAGCTAGACGTCCCCGAGGAGGCCAACACCTTGGATTCTGGGAGGGCCAGATGAAATCAAATTGTATAAGACGGGACATGAATGAGACAAAAATAGAAATTCCGAAGGAGGATCAACCAGGACCTCGGAATTATAGTCTAATTGAAATATTCTATTACGGGTGTGTACCTCTTCCCATCAGAGCACAGTTGACTGCCCTGTCGTTGATGGCCGCATCGCTAGGCTGGATGTCCATGAAGGGCCTGTTCCCGATACCCATGAACACCCTCTCCTGCATACGAATCTCTAGAATATAGCAAACAAAATACCGTTTAAACATTGACCTATTTTGAGAAATGAGCTGGCAGAGATACATTTCTATTGGAGCAAGGCACAACATGTTACCATGGACAGAGGGAAGTGGAAGGATCTAATTTTGGCCTTACATATGGTGACAAGGGAATGAAAAGGATTTAATTGACATCTAAGGGTAGGGACACAACAACAAAACTCAAACATTGACCCATGAAATACTATGGCTGTGCACTAGTCTCATTCCAAGATGTGTAGAGCTTCCCGTCATGACCCTCACTGCTTCTACTTCAAATCCAGGTTAATAGTACTGGCAAGGCGAACTGCATGCCAGAAGCCTGACATTTTTATTGCCTCTAATTCCTTCATGACCACCTGACCAAATGATCACAGTTGAAAGTGTTGGATTGGTGTACATCATATTGCACTCACCCATCAATTCCATTCACATCAGTGGGAATGCGGGAATGACTGCGAGAAACCAATAAAACCTACAGGTGTTGGATCTTAATTTGATCACTCTATTGTTGGTTAAAATGTTCCTGCACCACATGATTGAGCTTCAAGATGTACATATATTCACTGAAAACATGCATTAACACACGGTTATATTAACCCCATTGGACTTTTCATGTAAACTAATTTTGACCAGTTAATAGTCTAACCAACAATCAAGCAACATTATGGACTAAATGTTAAAATCATGTTGCTGCAGGATCATTTTGCAGTGACAAAACAGGTCAAATTAAGATCCAACATCTTTACTACTACTACATACTTCACTTCTGGCACATAAATGTATGACAGTTCTGAAAATGTCACTACAGGTGTAGGATCTTATTGTGACCAGTATTGTAGCAGCAAACAGGATTTTATCATTTAGTCCATAATGTTGCTTGATCAGTGGTAAGGCTATTAGCTGGCCAAAATTAGGCTACATGAAAAGGGGAATACTGTTCATATAACCGTGTGTTCTATTTATTTCAGTGCATTTATATGAATCTACATTTCTTCGGTACAGGAAAATTCTCTGATCCAATTAAGATCCTACATATGTAGCTTTCAAATCCTTGCTCCTCAATTCCCAATTGACGTTTAGTAATGTTTTCCGTCACAGACCAGATCACCTGAGGACTCTTTCTGGTAATTCTGAGAGACCTGATTGGCTGGGTGACCTCTGACCTCTATTGTGTACAGCCTGCTCCCAGAGGATGCGCTCAAGGTCTTTGGTCCAGGCATCCTTCACCTCACTGTTCCCGGCCTGCAGCGTGTACGTGTCCTGGGACTTCCTCCTTCGGAACCAGATCTCAAAGCACAGCCCGCTGTCCCCAGAGTTATGGGTCATCCCAATATCAGAGGTCTGTCAAAATAGACATGGCTTTTACTTAAATACAACGTTATGAAGACTATAAGGCCTACACTTTACGGATATTACTGTGTACAACTTTGTCTTAATTTCTGTTTAGAAATTAATCACCCTAGACCACGTGTCAAACTCATTCCACGGAGGGCGAATGTCTGTACTTGATTGATGAATTAAGGTCACTAATTAGTAAAGAACTCCCCTCACCTGGTTGTCTAGGTCTTAATTGAAAGGAAAAACCCAAAACTCGCGGACACTAGGCCCTCCATGGAATGAGTATGAAACCCCTGCCCTAGACAGACGAGGTCATCTGCAGTGCACGGTTCCCTTCTCCATTTTAAAGTAGGGGTATGTGTTAATGTATCATATACAGTTCTGCTAAGCAATAGAGGAAGTTAAATGTTAGGAGTGTAGATAATGGGACATTCCATATAATGCTCTTTCGTGTCACACAAGGCCTTTTTATAACTTTAACATGTGTTTCAATGAAAGCCAAGGGAAGTGGCTTTAGCAAAAGATTCATATTGGGGTATATTGTGCTGTGTTGTATATGGACTGTCTGCACACCTTAAATGACTGTTTGTAGACATAAGTGTCATTGCCCACATCAGTCCACTTGGTCTTGCTGAAGAGGACGAGGTCCTGGAAGAGGAAGATGTGGCGGAAACATTTCTTCTTCCTGAAGGACACCAGGAACTCGTCCTGACGAATCAGCTGCCCCTGCTCCTTCAGGTTGACCTAGAGGCAAAGAAAGATGACATTGAGGGCAGGATGCATTCTGCCAGGATATTTCTAAGGTAAGATAAACCATTTTTAGTACCTTGACATTTGACATTATACTGTATTCACCCCCCTGATAGGAACAAACTAGCATGTTTTTTAGGTTCCCGAACAACCTCACAAATAGATGGTAGATGGTTATCTGGGTTGGGTGGGTAAATCATTATGCCAAAGTGAGTTTCACCTGAAAAAAAGGTTGATGATCCCTGCACTATACTGTATGACCGCAAGGTCAGTTGCCAATGCACAGTAGACCAGAGCCAAGTGGTGCGTTGAAGTTCAGAGATAACAGGTGCGGTCAACTGCATGGGCAGTATACAGGTCTAAAAGGAGTGATTTAAACAAGCTTGTTATCTTACAAACTCGTTATCTCTCTCAGAACGATCTTCTTGGCCCTAACCAGTCAGGCTTCAAGGCAGGTCACTCAACTGAGACTGCTCTTCTCTGTGTCAGAGAGGCTCTCCGCACTGCCAAAGCTGACTGTCTCTCTCCTCTGTTCTCATCCGCCAAGCTCAATTCACCGCGAACCATCAGATCCTCCTCTCCACCCTCTCAGGGCTGGGCATCTCAGGCTCTGCACACTCTCTCATATCATCTGTCATGACTCTCCTGGCTGAGGATACAAGGCCCTAGATCAGATTAGCAAATGGCTGACGATGACCAGGGTTTCAAGCGCTTTCGGAGAGCCTCTGACACAGAGAAGAGCAGTCTCAGTTGAGATATTGAGATGAGATATTGGATACAAATGTTGCTTTTGTATGTCTTGTCACAATAAAACCAGGATAGGTGCTAGAACATTGGTCGTGGATGAAGTGAGTTCCCGGGGCCACAATGAAAACAACTTTGAGCACTTCGGTTTTTTAAACTCTTCGGTTTTTTAAACCTATTACTCCTGTCCACTCCCCCGTACCCCAATCCATCGTAATTTCCTATTCTTCCCTATCTATTCTACAGTTTATGTTCTTACATACTGGAACTGATATGAGACAGACAACTAGCATCCCACACAGTTGTTCCAAGGATAAAGTTGCCTCGGAAGTAGTATGTCCTATGCAACACTACAACAGTGAAAAACCAACAATCCAGTCTAGTCCTGTCCTGTCTTGCCCAGTCCTCTCCTCTACTCTCAGATGACCTCATCCCCCACCCAACCCCACATGTCTACTACGGTACACCCAGAAATAAGAGGATGTGTAAGAACGTAATGTTTAGATAGGGACATATACTACCGGTCAAAAGTTTTAGAACACCGACTCATTCAAGGGGTTTTCTTTATATTTACTATTTTCTACAGTGTAGAATAATAGTGAAGACATCAAAACTATGAAATAACACATATGGAATCATGTAGTAACCAAAAAAACTTAAACAAATCCAAATATATTTTTCTTCAAAGTAGCCACCCTTTGCCTTGATGACAGCTTTGCACACTCTTGGCATTCTCTCAACCAGCTTCATGAGGTAGTCACCTGGAATGAATTTCAATTAACAGATGTGCCTTGTTAAAAGTTAGTTTGTGGAATTTCTTTCCTTCTTAATGCATTTGAGCCAATCAGTTGGTTGTGTTGTGACAAGATTGGAGGGGGGTGGGTGGGGTATACAGAATATAGGCGTATTTGGTAAAAGACCAAGTCCATATTATTGCAAGAACAGCTCAAATAAGAAACGACAGCCCATCATTACTTTAAGACATGAAGGTCAGTCAATATGGAATATTTCAAGAAGTATAAAAGTTTCTTCAAGAGCAGTCCCAAAAACCATCGAGCGCTATGATGAAACTGGCTCTCATGAGGACTGCCACAGGAAAGAAAGACCCAGAGTTACCTCTGCTGAGGATAAGTTCATTAGAGTTACCACTCTCAGAAATTGCAGCCAAAATAAATGCTTCAGAGTTCAAGTAACAGACACATCTTAACATCAACTGTTCAACTGTGAATCAGGCCTTCATGGTCAAATTTCTGCAAAGAAACCAGTACTAAAGGACACCAATAATAAGAAGAGACTTGCTTGGGCCAAGAAACATGAGCAACAGACATCAGACCGGTGGAAATTTGTTCTTTGGTCTGGTGTCCAAATTGGAGATTTTGGTTCCAACCTCCATATCTTTGTGAGACGTGGTGTGGGTGAACGGTTGATCTCTGCATGTGTATTTCCCACCGTAAAGCATGGAGGAGGAATTGTTATAGTGTGGGGGTGCTTTGCTGGTGACACGGTCGGTGATTTATTTAGAATTAAAGGCACACTTAACCAGCATGGCTACCACAGCATTCTGCAGCGCTATGCCATCCCATCTGGTTTGCGCTTAGTGGGACTATCATTTGTTTTTCAACAGGACAATGACCCAAAACACCTTCAGGCTGTGTGAGGGCTATTTTACGAAGAAGGAGAGTGATGGATTTCTGCATCAGATGACCTGGCCTCCACAATCCCCCAACCTCAACCAAAGTGAGATGGTTTGGGATGAGTCGGACCGCAGAGTGAAGGAAAAGAGAACAGCAAGTGCTCAGCATATATGGGAACTCTTCAATATTGTTGGAAAAGCATTCCAGGTGAAGCTGGTTGAGAGAATGCCAAGAGTGTGCAAAGCTGTCATCAAGGCAAAGGTGGCTATTTGAAGAATCTCAAATATTGTCACGTTGTATGAGACAGGAGCAGGAAATAGTTTTTTTTAATCCTCTATTCAAAATAGAGTACATCGTGAACATGACGGGGACGAAGCTCAAACCAAACACTTATATATATATATATATATATATATATACATACAATACAGGACTGTAATCCAAACAAAGAGCTAGGTATAAACCTGTAATAAATACACAGGACGAAACCCGTAATAACAAGTGCACACTAACACGGTAACACGCAAGCCTATACAACAGACCACAGGTACTCACAAGACCAACAGACATGGAACAATAATCAACAAGAGCAATGGGGAACAGAGGGCACATATATACACATGCTAATCAGTGGGAATGGGAACCAGGTGTGCGTAATGAGACAAGACAGTCCGGGGTTGGTGGTAATGATAGAGTTCAGTGACGCCTGGAAGGCCGGTGATGTAGATCTGAACGGAATGAGCAGCAGTACCGGGGGAACCCGTGACAAATACAAAATATATTTTGAAATGTTTAACACTTTTCTGGTTACTACATGATTCCATATGTGTTATTTCAGAGCTTTGATGTCTTCACTATTATTCTACAGTGTAGAAAATAGTAAAAATAAAGAAAAGCCCTGGTATTAGTAGGTGTACTAAAATTTGGACCGGTAGTATATATGGAATAAAGATGGAGTTTCTGCCTCTGCTTGCTCTTTAGGGTCTAGGGTCTAGCCCAGGTTACTGTAAAAGCACACGATAACCCCCACTAAAAAAGGGATTCATGAATACATGTGATTGATTGGCTTCACCCCCTAACACTCACGTCACAGTCCTGTATGTCGTCCATGGCCAGCAGGTTGTTGCCATGGCGCAACTGGAACTGGATGACTTCAAGGGCACGCCTGACTTCGGCCTCCTCGCGGCCCCGGTGGGGCCCACAATCCCTCACCATGTCCTGCAGCAGCAGGCTGTACTTGCTGATCCGCTGCACCGGCTTCAGCAGATATGATGACAGGTCCATCTTGTCGCCCAGCTCTATCTGTTTTTGCTAAAGTGTTGGGAAGATATACAGTGCATTCGTAAAGTATTCAGACCCTTTTGACTTTTTACACATTTTGTTACGTTACAGCCTCATTCGAAAATTGATCAAATATTTTTTCCCCCTCATGAATCTACACCCAATAACCATACTGACAAAGATAACAGGTTTTTAGAAAACAATGAAATATCACATATATATATATAAGTATTCAGACCCTTTACCCAGTACTTTGTTGAAGCACCTTTGGCAGTGAATACAGCCTTGAGTCTTCTTGGGTATGATGGTACAAGCTTGGCACACCTGTATTTGGGCAGTTTCTCACATTGTTCTCTGCAGATCCTGTCAAGCTCTGTCAGGTTGGATGGGGAATTTGCTGCACAGTTATTTTTAGGTCTCTCCAGAGATGTTTGATAGGGTTCAAGTCCGGGTTCTGGCTGGGCCACTCAAGGACATTCAGAGATTTGTCCCCAAAGGCACTCTTGCATTGTCTTGGGTATGTGCTTAGGGTCGTTGTTCTGTTGGATGGTGAACCTTCGCCCGAGTCTAAGGTCCTGAGCGCTCTGGAGCAGGTTTTCATCAAGGAGCTCTCTGTACTTTGCTCCGTTCATCTTTCCCCTCGATCCTGACTTGTTTCCCAGTCCCTGCCGCTGGAAAACATCCCCACAGCATGATGCTGCCACCACCAGGCTTCACCGTAGGGATAGTGCCAGGTTTCCTCCAGACGTGATGGAGGGTCAAGGAAATGGGTTTTACTAGAGAAAGCTTGAGCTGACAATGACTTGGTGATAAAAACACAAGCTGGCAATCGATAGTCAAGACTGTTGGGTGGACCAGTCTCATTATTGCAGTAATTAATCCATATTGAATAAAGATGATTGTCTGAAGAAATGACAAAGTCTCTCTCACTTGATTAGAATATTCCACCACAGCTGTCATGTGCCTTTTACTGTGGAGTGGCTTCCGTCTGGACACTCTACCATAAAAGCCTGTTTGGTGGAGTGCTGCAGAGATGGTTATCCTTCTGGAAGGTCCTCTGTGGAGATGAGAGAAACTCTGGAGCTCTGTCAGATTGACCATAGGGTTCATGGTCACCTCCCTGACCAAGGTCCTTCTCCCCCAATTGCTCAGTCTGGTCAGGCACCCAGCTCTAGGAAGGGTCTTGGTGGTTACAAACTTCTTCCATTTAAGAATGATGGAGGTCACTGTGTTCTTGGGGACCTTCAATACTTCAGGAATGTTTTGATACCCTTCCCCAGATCTGTGCCTCGACACAATCCTGTTTCAGAGCTCTACGGATAATTCCTTCGACCTCATGGCTTGGTTTTTGCTCTGACATGCACTGTCAACTGTGAGACCTTATATAGACAGGTGTGTGCCTTTCCAAATCATGTCCGATCAATTGAATTTACCACAGGTGGACTCCAATGAAGTTGTAGAAACATCTCAAGGATGATCAATGGAAACAGGACGCACCTGAGCTCAATTTTGAGTCTCATAGAAAAGGGTCTGAATAGTTATGTAAACAAAGTATTTCTGTTTCTAATACAATTTTTTCTTAATCTAAAAACCTGTTTTGGATTTGTCATTGTGGGGTATTGTGTGTAGATTGACATTTATTTAATACATTTTTAGTAAAGGCGGTAACGTAACAACATATGAAAAAAGTCAAGGGGTCTGAAACTTTCCGAATGCACTTTATAGGTTACAATAGATTTAGAGTAGATACAATACATCAGGGCCCTACTTTAGCATTGATTTGTTAGGCCTTTGCCCATGCAAGTTATTCCTTCAATAGTGTCTTAGTAGGAATGTCGTAAAATAGGAAAAGATTATGAAAATGCAGGAGTATTGGGAAGTTTGTGTTAAAATATACTATTAAAGGCCCCATAATTCTTCGCAAAACCGGTTGTTCCAGTGTTCCACAACAAATGAATTGATCTAATATTAATGTACTGTGAGGGATGGTTGAAGTCCTCACCTTGAAGAAGTCATGGCCGTGGTTGAGGAGTAAGCTGTCTGACTTGGGTTTGTTCTTGCTGTAGAGGGCGTACAGACCAAAGCACTCTCTCTGGATAGAGGAAAAACATTGGATGAAAATGGGTCTTTTCTGCCTCGTTTTCAATTTCCAATGAAATACAACAGAAAATATCCCTGTTTTTCATATTGTTGGGAAAACAGGAAATGGGATTAAAAAATCTTAGGAAATTCCCAGGAACTCTGTCTAATCTCCAGTGTGTACATCTGGAATATTTTAGACAATGGTAGACACTGCCTGCTTGTTGATTCAACAAGATTTTAGTTGAACTGACTTGTGGCATACGGTCCACATCACTTGTCGGGGACTGCAGATCACAGATAAGATACAAAAAAAGTCTGAAACGTCTCTCACCCCAATAAATTGTTATTGATTGTTTGTATAAGAGCAGTTGGATTACAAGATACTGTAATACCAGTGTTACTTTCCTTTTAACTTCCCTGTGAAGTGATGGGGACACTACCCTGGAAAGGGTGCCGTCCTTCACTTAAACCTATCATCATCATCATCATCATCATCACAGTTTTTGATCTTGAAAACTATAAAACAATTGATGTTTTATTGATGACTTATGAATAACATAATGAAAGATTGTTTTGAGTGAAATATCCCTTTAAGGTTAGTTATCAAACGGTTAAGGCACGTAACTATGGGAACCCACATGTCGTAGGAAGCTGCGTCCCACCCTGAAGGGCTCTCGGAGGCAGCCCTCCAGCTCTTTCAGGAAGTGGTGTCGATGGAAGTCATGCAGCTTCTCCAGGTTGCCGAAAATGCTCCCCCTCTGGCCCCTTAGGTCCTGAGGCACGTCAGGCCTCTCCAGCTCGGGGAAGTAGTGCTCTCGGACATAACCTAGAGATCGTACATACTCCCTCTCAGTCAACAAGAGCTCCTCCATGATCCTCTGCAACTTCCTGTCCACACAAGAAACATGGAATAGGGATTTTTTTAAAGATTTATACAAAGCATTCGCAACATTAAGAAACATACATGCCAAATATAGACCATAAATTGTGTTCCCTACAGGTTATAGAAAAGAAAAGAAGCTTTCCGTTCAGTCCTGCCTACCTACAGGTTATGGAAAATGTGCTCTTTTAGTTTTTCACCAGTAGGTTCTCTCAAGGAGAACGCTTCCACTTCTCAGCCAAAGATAATAAAACAAAAACACTACATTAAATACGACAGTAACATCTGCAAAAACACTACAGTAATACTACATTATACCTCAATCAGCAAAAACACTACATTTATTACAGTATATACTACAGTTTTTTTACTACTTCAGACCCCTTTTTCCACATTTTGTTACATTACAGCCTTATTCTAAAATGTATTAAATTAAAAATGTTCCTCATCAATCTACACACAATTCCCCATCATGACAAAATTAAAACTGTTTTTAGACATTTTTGCTAATTTATAAAATTTAAAATAAAAAAATACCTTATTTAAGTAACTATTCAGACCCTTTGCTACGAGACCTGAAATTGAGCTCAGGTGCATCCTCTTTCCATTGATCATCCTTGAGATGTTTCTACAACTTCATTGGCGTTCACCTGTGATAAATTCAATTGATTGGATTTGGAAAGGCCCACACATGTCTATATAAGGTCCCACAGTTGACAGTGCATGTCAGAGCAAAGAACAAGACATGAGGTCGAAGGAATGGTCCGTAAAACTCCAAGACAGGATTGTGTTGAGACACACATCTAGGGAAGGGTACCAAAACATTTCTGCAGCATTGAAGGTCCCCAAGAACACAGTGGCCTCCATTCTTAAATGGAAGAAGTTTGGAACCACAAAGACTCTTTCTAGAATTGGCCGCCTGGCCAAACTGAGTAATTGGGGGAGAAGGGCATTGGTCAGGGAGGTGACCAAGAACCCGATGGTCACTCTGACAGAGCTCCAGAGTTCCTCTGTGGAGATGGGAGAACCTTCCAGAAGGACAACAATTTCTGCAGCACTCTACCAATCAGGCCTTTATGGTAGATTGGCCAAACTGAACCACTCCTCAGATAAAGGCACATGACAGTCCGCTTGGCGTAAGCCAAGAAAACAAGATTGAACTCTTTGGCCTGAATGCCATGCGTCACATCTGGAGTAAATCTGGCACCATCCCTACAGTGAAGCATGGTGGTAGCAGCATCATGCTGTGGGTATGTATTTCAGTGTCAGGGACTGGGAGACAAGTCAGAATCGAGGGAAAGATGACTGGAGCAAAGTAGAGAGATCCTTGATGAAAACCTGCTCCAGAGCAATCAGGACCTCAGACTGGGGCGAAGGTTCACCTTCCAACAGGACAACAATCCTAAGTACACAACAAAGGCAACGCAGGAGTGGCTTCGGGACAAGTCTCGGAATGTCCTTGAGTGGCCCAGCCAGAACATCTCTGGAGAGACCTGAAAATAGCTGTGCAGCGATGCTCCCCATCCAACCTGTAAGAGCTTGAGAGGATCTGCAGAGAAGAATGGGAGAAACTTCTCAAATACAGGTGCCAAGCTTGTAGCGTCATACCCAAGATGACTAGAGGCTGTAATTGCTGCAAAAAGTTGCTTCAAAGTACTGAGTAAAGGGTCTGAATACTTATGTAAATGTAATTTACTTTTTTACCATTTTTAATACATTTTCAAACATTTAAAAAAAAAAACTGTTTTTGCTTTGTCATTAAGGGGTATTGTGTGTAAATTGAGTTTTTTTTTTTTAATAAGTCTAATCTAACATAATGTGGAAAAAGTCAAGGGGTCTGAATACTTTCAGAATGCACTGTATATTATAGTTTACTGTATATTACAGTATAATACAGTACATACTAGTGTTCACTGTAGTGTCTTTGGAGATTTTAGCCCGCAAAAAAACTACAGTGAATACTATATTGTTTACACTATAGTATTTTTTTAATGTAGGTATATCCTAATAAAGTGTGAATGGTATACTTAGTGTAGTTATTGTCAAGGTTTCAGGCAAATAATCTTCATCTGAAATCTAACAAAGACCCAAAGAAAAACCATCTCTATGCTGCCCTTCTACTAACACTGCATGCTGTAAATGTCATTTGTCACTCAGTTGCTTATTTAAACTGCCAGTAAGCATGATATCAAGACTTGTTTCCCAGAACCATTTCAATAACAATGCTATTTTGTTTGTCTGAATTGCAGATTGTGAATAAATATTGGGTGACTGTTGGCATGTTGGTTTTATTGGAATTTCTGGGGAAACGTTTGCATGTTATTTTGGGATTTGCTTTTCTCATAGCTGTTGAGAAGGGGGAGGTGCATCACTCACAGAACATTGTTGCCATTATCTTCAGCTTGAGTGTCGGCCAATGACGAGACATTCTGGGTCCTGTCACCAGTCGGCTCACAGGGGTCAAGGAAGGACACTGAAGACAACTCTATGGGGTCACCATCTTCTCTGTCATCGTCCCTTTCCCCATTTGTCCTACAGCAGGAGTTGCAAGAGCAGAAGCTTCCATTATGGGAGATATCATAAGGGTTTTGGGGGGACTGCAGGGCCACTACTGAGGGCTGACTATGGGAGTGTCTTGCCGACAAGGGGGAGGAGCCATACTTTGAGGACAGGGGAGAGCTGATACAGGAACCCTCACTCAGGGATCCCCCCAAAGTGCCATGTTTCCATGGAAAGGCCTCACACCCAGCAACCAGATCCCCCGTTCTGAGGTCCGTCTCGCTGTGGTGCCTTCCTGGTCCACCATCTCCATCTTGGGGCACCGCTGGTGTCAGTTTCCCCTCTATGCCAGGGGATTTGGCCAACTGGGATGCTTCTTTGGCTCCTTTGCTCCTTTTCAAGTCATCTTTGAAAGGGATGTTAAAGCACGCAATGTTAGCGCTGTGCCTAGCACGGCTGTCTCTGCTCTCCATCTGTTCCACGGAGGCCCCCCCTGAGTTATTGGCCATATCGGCCACCCCTGGAGGGGAGTTTGAGGCTTGGGTTAGGGAGCAAGGGGCCACAACCACCTCCTCCTTGTCTTCCTCCTCTTTCTCCTCTCCTTCCAAGTCTCCAACACCCTGTCTTTCACTTGAGCTCCACCAGCTGTGAGCTGCTGCTGGTATTTGTTGGCTGCATTCCCCTGCTGCAGCCTCTCCCCCAGCCACTGGCTGACTTCCTGGCACTGGACCCAGGTCGCATTCCACAAATTCATCCCCCTGGAGCTCTTCACGCTGCAGGCTTTGATCTTCTGGAAGTGTCGGGACGAGAAGCAGTCACCCAATCGCTCCTCGTAGGTCTTAAGCATGCTTAGACAGGCTTTGGCAGGATAGCACCCTGTCTCTAGTTGCTCAAGATATTGCTTGCATTCCTTGGCAAGGGCAGCAGCCTAGAGGAAACAATACAGAGATCAGTGTTATTTCAGAAGTGTTGGAGAAGTTAGAAGTGTTTTTATTTGTGTGTATCTTGGATGGGGTGTCAGGGTTCTGAAAAGATTGATGGGAATATTGATGACTGTTGTGGCTAGGGGTTAAAGGAGTGGCCTGTCCGTATATTTAAAAAATGTATCAATCCTTCCTTCAGTTCCTCAGTTCATACGTGATATAACAGACAACATGGTAGTGGTGGTCAAAGTATGGTTGGAGAAATGAAGCAGAGTTAGAGTCAATTTCATATCAATTCGAATTAGTTGACATTCCTCCATAAAAGTCAGATACATATCTGGCAATTGGGAGGAATTTAAATGGAATTAAGAAGGTAATGGACTATTTTTCTGAGTATTTTGACAGGACCAGGGTCTTCCTCAACTAACCTCTTCACAGAAGCGGTAGACATGCACCATGTTGTCAAGCTCGGTACGCCGTTGCTCAGCGCGCAACATAAAGTCGGCCATATTAGATTTGAACGTGTTCATCACAGTCCTAAAAACCTCCGTCTCGGGGTTGGAGTTGGTGGAACCCAGAATCTTCTCCACCTCCATCACCAGGGTCAAGGTCTCCTGTTTCTTCTCCTATGATGAACAACAAAATATGTCAACATTTCCACCACCATATTTTACAGTAGGGTTATTTTCTGCCCATGAACCCTTATTTCAACGCTAAACCCACCACTGGTGTGCATGGCAAAACAACTCTATTTTCATGTCATCCTACAAATGTAGATGCCTGGAGTGTAATCGGTGCTATGGTCAAATGACATGAAAATAGAGCTCTATGGCTACACACACCAGTGATGGGTTTGGTGTCGAAATAAGGATGCATAAACAGGAAAGAACCTCATACCAGATTTTTTTAATGTAATTGGGCTCTTTTGCTTCCATTGGTCCTTGGGCCTTGTTAAGGTCAACGACATCATGAACTTTACCCAGTACCAGGACATTTTAGCCAAGAACCTGGTTGCCTCTGTCAGGAGGCTGAAACTTGGCTGCAAGTGAAACTTCCAGCAACCCCAAGCACACATAAAAATCACCAAAGAAATGGTTAATTTAACACAAAAATCAACATTTTGCATGTCTCCGGACTTGAAACCCATTGAAAACCTGTGGTTTGAATTGAAAAGTGCAGATCAAAGATATCGAGGATCGGGAAGGTTTTTGTATGGAAGAAGGGTCTAATATCCTTAATGTGTTCTCCAATATTATAAAACCATTTACAAAAAGGCTCAGTGCCTTTATCCTCACAATGTGAGGTATTGAAAGGCATTGAAAACAGGGGTGCCAATCACCCCATTTTTTTTTGAAAATTATTACTTGTTGAACAAAATCTCTTAATCTGAGCAATTGTATTATAAAATAATACAATATATACATACAATATAGCTCAGTATTTGTATTATTTATGTTATAGTCTAACCCCCAACCCAACTGTACCTTGGCCTGAGTGAGGACGGTGTCAAAGCGCTGAAGGGCTTGGTTCACACTCTCCAGTGTGTCCTCAGTGGAGTTGGAGAACTTCAGCCATTGCTCTCCTTCTGTATCAAACCATGCCTTGGCCTACAAGGTACAAATTCAGATATGCAATCATACATCATAAGGCATACGAACAGACCGGGGTGAAAAGAGTATTCGTTTTCTTTCAATAATGTTAGGTGTGCTTGATTCAGCAAGAGCAAGCAGGCACAGTTCCTTAGTGACAAGGAAGAAAGTATGTACTACATAACATACAGTACTTCTAGCTGAATGTTCTATAAGGTTAGAACCTCCTGACCTACCGTGTTAAGATTTGACTCCGCCTCCCTGAGTTTGAGCAGGAAGTCCAGATACTGTAGTGATTCATTGGACTTCATCACCAGGGTGTGAACATTCTCCTCCACCTGGTTATATAGGACCGTCACCGAGTCCAAGGCATCCCTGTAATGAGAGTTGGACGTTGTCAAACATTCACTCCAGTCCTTACCTCTCCAACTTGATAGATTATGTGTGGTCAGTGGTGTTCTGGCAGAAAAAGGCTGCCTTGGTATTACCTAGATCCCTCAAACTCGACTCTGGACCTCGGGGCCAGTTCCACTGCATTTTTTAAAAATTGTTCCCCTCTACTCAGGGACCTGATTTAGACCTGTGACACCAGGTGTGTGCAATTAATTATCAGGTACAACAGAAAACCAGCAGGCTCCGGACCTCGTAGGGGTAAGAATTGAGTACCCCTGACATAGATGGTTGCTACCATAGAGATGGATAGAGGGCTCACTTGCCAAGAAGCCTGTTTTAGAATGGGCAATGCAAGTAGTCGACTGGGTAGGTGGGACATAGAAGCGATCAAAGATAGGTGTGCTCTCTTTCCATCTCTAAGGGTGCTACACACAGTTAATCACAACCATTTATGAATCAGATAAATAACAGTACCTGTAGTCGTCGGACTTGGTAAATCGAAACTCCTCCCTCCTCATTCTGGTCAGAATGGCCCCACCTTCTCTCTGTAAAGGGACCAATCGGGCATCCTGCAGAACCTCTTTCATTGAGGTCTTCTGATCTTGAATAGATAGCTGAACATCCTGAACCAAAAACAACGTAATGTAAAAAAAATCAGCCCCGAAAAAATTATGCTATAGACTTTTAATTTATAATTGTAATGAGCTACCTGGGCGGTGTCCGTTTTTGGATTACCATCAATTTTCTTGATTGCTCTATGTAGTAAATGGGCTGCCCCTTGCAAGTCCGACACAAAGGAAACCAGTTTCTGAAACAAAGGAAAAATATTTTAGGATCCCAACTCATCCCAAAACAACGCCGATACAATAGATTTTGTTGATTGATGCTTCAGAATAGCAAAGACAACAGCTACACGAGTGCGACCAAGTTCACTTCCAAACTGATTTCTTGCCCACTAAAGCCATTTATAAATATTATACTGTACCTGGTGAAACTGCAGCCAATCAGTGTGGCTGTAGGGAAAGTTCCCGCCTAGGTCAGAGGTCAGCTGTTGTCCCTCCACCATCTTGTGCAGGGCCTTCAGAGAGGTCAACACTTCCATCTGATTGACAGGAGGCATTTTTATTATTTTCCCTTTATTTAACTAGGCACCTTTAACTACCTCGTGAACCTGGTTGACAGAATGCCAAGAGTGTGCAAAGCTGTCATCAAGGCAAAGGGTGGCTACTTTGAAGAATCTCAAATATAAAATATATTTTGATTTGTTTAACAGTTTTTTCATTACTACACAATGCCATATGTGTAATTTCAAATATTTGATGTCTTCACTATTATTCTACAATGTAGAAAATAGTAAAAATAAAGAAAAACCTTGGAATGAGTAGTTGTGTCCAAACTTTTGACTGGTACTGTATGTGCTTTCTGACCTGTAGCCCAGGGTGTCTTTCAGGGCGAGGGCTTGTGTCTTTATCCACCAGTATCAGCACACTATGGACTGCATTCAGGGCTTGTTCCTTTGGGGCCGACCAATAAGGAAACATGTCAGGACAAAGGCATCATGCAAGGTCATCATAATGTGTTCTTCACTCTCGGGATTCACATGTGTATGTGTCCCCAATATGTGTTTAAATGGTCGGTAAATATCTATGATATAATGATCTATCGTTTTCTCAATGACATAATTGACTACTGTGCAGTGGACAGAAATCCCTATGAATTCTTATAGGATACATTTGGTGAAGTCAGTCACGTGCAGCAACCAAAATCTCCTTGTGGACTTCCCAGGACACAGCAATCCCCAAACTATCATTAAACTGCAGCAACGATGCTTTACTTTACTCAGAGCAATAGCTTGTGTTGTATGGCTCTGTTGTGTGACCTGTTGTTGTCATCTATGCCATGTTGTCTTTGTTGATAGTCTTTTTTACCTCAGTGCTTGAGAATGCAAGAAAAATCTGGCAAAAGCCAATAATGTGAACTAAACTGATCTGAACTGATGAACTGCTTGACATGCCACCATATTGCATTTGAACGGTGAGTAACTAGATACACCACAATCCGCTCTCTATCTCCAAATCTAAATGGGTGGATTGCGGTTTAATAGTTGACTTATAGTTGACTTTAGATGTGATGACTCATATTTTCCTAACCTGAACCATCATTAGGGCTTTGTAGAAGAGGGAGGGAGGGTGCATCTTCCTGGCATTGATCACCACTGTCATTCCCAGGTCCCGGACCTCTTTCTAGAAAAGAAAAAACAGGGAAGCGTGTTGTGGCACATTTTAAAAGTTGTTCATACTGTCCTGGAATTCTCACTCATCAGATCGAAGTGTTATTTGAGCGGTTTTAGTGGTTTCACCTCTCCTCTCCCACTGACTGTGTCTGTCCGTCTCATGCACGCACATGCACTACATGCACACACAGTGTCGCCCCCCCCCCCCCCTCCTCCCCCCCACACACACATGCCTCACTGTAATTGCTCCATCTTAGGTTGGTACCAGTTGGTTCTGTCTGTTCTTTAGAAGACATGCATACTAGATAGTTGGCAGTCAGCCTATGGCCTGCGGGCAATAGTGTAGTTATTGTGGTTTGTCAGGACGGGATGCCTCTTAAAAAGTTAAATGAGGAACATTCCGGGAACGACGTTAAAGGGACAATCTGTTTTAACGAGACAGCCGTCACCTTGAAATTCAATGTGTGTCCATTGAAGCTGTGTAAAGAGATTAGATTGTAAAATGTGTATTATGAGGACGTTTGGCTTTTAAACACCTCCGGCTGCGAGACAAGTGTCAGCTGGGGGTAAAGCTATAGGGTTAACTGAGAACACAGTGGATGACATGTCTTTATTTCTTCATCAGTTTAAGAAGTGGGAGACTATGGCCCTGTTCAAATACTTTACAACTGCTTCCTTCCTTCCTTCCTTCCTCCCTCCTTCCTTCCTTCCTTCCTTCCTTCCTTCCTTCCTTCCTTCCTTCCTTCCTTCCTTCCTTCCTTCCTTCCTTCCTTCCTTCCTTCCTTCCTTCCTTCCTTCTGCCATTGGAGTAATCACTGATATGATTGAACAATTTCACAACAAACCATGTCAGTTTTGCTGATAAGTTCAAGGAAGGGTGGAAGGAAGGATACATGATCAATGTATTCGAAACGGGCATAGTAGGGTTGCATGAGACATAAGATTGGTGGTATTTCACTGCCCTCCTGTGGTGAAAAGATATAGCCACAAATCCATGTCAAATGTTTTGACGGCATGCATTAAAAAGTGATGAGAGGGTTACCTAAATGTCTTCCAAACCATGTAGAATATTTACTTCCATTTCATAGTGTGTTCACAATACGTATTACAAGGACACACAAAACAAATGCACGACTCACAATTATAGTAAGGTAAGAGTGGACAGAACAGGGCCCGGTTTCCCGATAGCGATGGAATTTAGGCTTATGAGAGTTTTAACGATGCATCATCCCTACAATGTCTGAATATGTAACGTGTTTCCCCATAACACCACAATGAAAGAATGTTTGGCTAAATGTGTTGCTGATACTGATATCATCAAAACAACAGCATTGCTGATCTCGGATCAGCTTTCTCCAATCAAATCTTACCTTAACATTAGAATTATTACACAATACCGACGACGGATCAGCTCCTAGAGAGATATTATCGCCCAGGCTTATATCGCTGCAACTATTGTGGAAGCTTATTCTAAAGCTAAACCAATAATAATGCATTAAATCACAGATTTGGCACATCATTGCAGACATGTTGTTACACATTATGAAATATACTGAAACAAAATGTGAACGCATGTAAAATGTTGTTCCCAAGTTTCATGAGCTGAAATAAAAGATCCCAGAATTATCCATACGCACAAAAAGCTTATTTAGGTCCTTGTTATTGAGCATTTCTCCTTTTCCAAGATAATATTTAAAAAATGATTAAACAGCATGATCATTACACAGGTGCACCTTGTGCTGGGTACAATAAATGGCAACTCTAAAATGTGCAGTTTTGTCACAAAACACAGTGCCACAGATGTCTCAAGTTTTGAGGCAGCGTGCAATTGCCATGACGACTGCAGGAATGTCCGCCAGAGCTGTTGCCAGAGAACTTAATGTTCATTTCAATACCATTCTCCACCGTCTTCGATGGACACTGGCACGCTGGAGAAGTGTGCTCTTCATCAGATGAATCCCAGTTTCAACTGTACCAGGCAGATGACAGACAGCATGTACGGCGTTGTAGGGGCGATTGGTTTGCTGATGTCAAAGTTGTGACAGAGCGCCCCATGGTGATGGTGGAATTATGGTATGGGCAGGCATAAGCTACGGACAGCGAACACAATTGCACTTTATCAATGGCAATTTGAATGCGCAGAGAAACCGTGACGAGATCCTGAGGCCCATTGTTGTGCCATTCATCTGCCGCCATCACCTCATGTTTCAGCATGATAATGCATGGCCCCATGTTGCAAGGATCTGTACACAATTTCTGAAAGCTGAAAATGTCCCAGTTCTTCCATTGCCTGAATACTCAATAGATATATAACCTATTGAGCATGTTTGGGATGCTCTGGATCAATGTGTACGACAGGGTGTGGGAAGCAAGTGGGACAACATTCCACCGGCCACAATCAACAGCCTGATCAACTCTATGCGAAGGAGATGTCACGCTGCATGAGGCAAATGGTTGTCACACCAGATACTGACTGGTTTTCATATCCACGCCCCTACCTTTTTTTATTAAAGGTATTTGTGACCAACAGATGCATATCTGTGTTCCCCGTCATGTGAAATCCATAGAGTTGGGCATAATTCATTTATTTCAGAAGACTGATTTCCTTATATGGAAACTGAATGCATTCAACTGAAATGTGTCTTCCGCATTTAACCCAACGCTTCTGAATCAAGGAGGTGTGAAGGGGTGCCTTAATCGACTTCCACGTCTTCGGCGTCCGGGGAACAGTGAACTGTAACTCAGTCAAATCTTTGAAATTGTTGAATGTTGTGTTTATATTTTTGATCAGTGTGTATCGAGTCAAAAATAACAGACAGTGCAGCCTACAATTTGCAAAACAGAACTCATGCAGTCATTTCAGTTTTCATTCATTTAAAAAAAAAAATCCTTTGCTTGTTTGAAACAGTTGCAAAGACATTGGCAACTTTGTATTGATAGTCAACTTCAGAAACATTGCTTTTGGGAAACTGGGCCCAAACCAGTTGATCACCTACACCCTATACAAAATCACAGACAATAAACTCCCTTGAACTACCACCAAAGATGTTTAGGGATCGATTGGTATTACCTGGGGATGGAGTGGAGGTAAAGTAGCACTTTACACACCTCCTGGGCAGACAGCAGAGGAGACATCCAGGCCTGCCTGGTCCCATGGACCTCCAGCACGGCCCTGCCCACCCTGTCTCTGCTACCTGGGGGTGGAGGGGACAGTAGAGGGTGTCATGGAGAGGTTAGATAAAGAAAAGTGTGGACCAGGGGCGTATTCATAAGGGAACAACGTAGCTACATTTGTGTTTCTTATTGGACAACACTGGGTAACACTGGATGTCATGCAGAACAAACACAATACCTGGTAGACTGACGAAGCCCAGGTGAAGTAGGCCACTGATACTTCTGAAGATGGATTCTTGGGAGGGAGGATATGGAGGAGCTCTGTGTATGGGGGAGGGGGGTAGGATTGGGGGCGCTGAGGGCTTGGTCTTTGGACTCTGGAGTTTGGTGTCAGGTCCGATGGAGGGTGCAGTAGCCTGCGTTTCAACTTTGCCAGGCGAGGGATCTTGAACTAAAAAAAAACGACAGATACATTTGTCCAACCAGAAAGTGAACGTGTTCACGTCATTTATTGCTTCTTCTCTAATAGGTATCTGATTACGTCTGTGTTTGTATCATTTTAATCAACTTAATCTGTGTTGTTCAAGACTGTGCTTAGACTTCTGTTCTAGCCTAACCCCAACACATCACATCCAACCAAACAACTAATCATCACATACTGTATTTTAGTGCTGGGATAAAACAAAAGCCTGCACACAGTCTTGAACAATACTGATTAAGTTGATTAAAATGATAAACACAGAAGGAGACATCAGTGACGCATTAATAGATGTCTCACTAACCAGGGTTGAAGAACAACGCTCTACTGTAAAGTCTTCCTGGTCAAGATTTGACCTTTTAGCATTGGGAGCATTTATTTGGGGGACATAGATCTCAATGGCTGTCTTTCATACGAATCTTAACCTTACGTGCCACAGTTGCACTATGTAAAGCCTTTAAACATTGCACATGCTCTCTCCATGTAACCAAACACTGCCAGGCTGTTAAGCATGGCTTTGATTTCGAGCATCCTAATTGGCTTCTTCTAGAGCCAACAAAGGCTCGTCTGTGCCCCCTCTCCCTCACCAGTCCATTAGTCTTGAGTCCTCGGAGGGCCCTTGTGAGGGTGTAGGGAGGAAGGGTTTAATAGGGAATGGGGACAGTCCCCTCTCTTTCTTCCCTAGCCCCCTGCTAGACCTCTGAGTGCCCTTATGAGTCCTCGTGTGAGGGTGTAGGGAAAGGGAACAGTGCCTTCTCCTCCCTCACCACCATTCTCTCTCTCTCCATAAAATGAATGTCTTGTTTACTACCATAGCTAATAGCCACTGGCCTAAGTGCCCCCTTCGACACAGCACACTCCCTTCAGCAAAAAGGGGGCCGAGGTTGAGTTTAAATTAATTGGTGTACACAGAGATGGTGTCAGTGTCCCTTTGAAACATGCACTATTTATGAAACAAGACAGTAAGCTGGATGGGGTACAACAATACTAGTCTATGTTGCAATGTTGTCGCAATACCAAAGACATCACTGTATGGTTCAGGTCAGCACAAAAGTGTGTAAAGGGAACAGTAGTCCCTCTTACCATTCTTTGCAGACCGACGTCTCTCCAGCTTGGGGGACACCAGGCCGAAGGCATTGATTTTCTTACACTGCACCTCCTGGACACAAACGGGGGTCATCTCTGGACAGATGTCACTGTGGCTCCTGTTGTTCAGTTTGTGGACCAGAGGACTTCCTCTGGCAGTCTCGGACACAGTGGAGAGTGCCCTGGGCTTGGCCTTGTGTTTACCAATGGTTTTCACTGCCTCCGGGTTCCAAACTGGCTTGGAGGTGAAGTCACAGTCAAAGGCATCAACCACGCCCTGGTGATGGCCCCCCGGAGGTAACATTAGCATTGAGTCAGGTCCTGTTTGATGGGCTTTGTGGTTTGTTTGAAGTTCCTGGTAATGAGGTTCCACTTGGCAGAGTTTATGAATGACTTGAGGTTCTTTAGTATGTTTTCCTGGTTTGTGAGTTAAGGAAGGTTTGTTTAATTTGTGTGGTATGTGATTTAGGTTTGGGGATTCCTTAGCAAAGTGCCCATGTTGGTGTGGCTCGTGACTTACACTAGGCTCCTTATAGTGGTTACAGCACTCCCAGTGATCCTGACCCAGACCTCTGGCGTGACCCTTGAAGCCCGACTCCTCCCCTCCGCAGGGGCCGGACTCCTCCAGAGCAGCTAGCAGTCCTAAGCTCCCCCTCTCAAAGGGAACTGGGTTGCGCAGTGCTGCTAGGTAAGAGTCCCTATACCTGCACTTTAGTTCATGCCCACTAGGCTCCTGCCCTAGCCTCCTCTGGCTGCATGGTGTGCAAGGCTCCTCCGAAAACCTGAGGGTGCACCCACAGGGTGTGCTGCTCCCAAGTGGTATAGGAGGAGGGGGCCTGACCGGTTTGAACAAAGGGGGAGGATTAGAAGGTTTGGGAGTCCTACTGCATCCGGCAGGAGACTCTTTCTCCTTGGAGAACTCCACTAAATCCACATAGTCACCTTCAATCTCGCAGTAGTTCCAGCTGGTGTCCCAGGTGTTGGGCGACACCCAGCCCACAGGCTTGACTAGTGGTTTGGCATGCGGTTTGGTGACAGATTTTTCATGGTCACCCTTGATTAGTTTCGAGGTACCGTCCATGAGTCGCAAGGACACAGATATCCCGTCCCTGGCAGGAAGGATCATGGTCTCCAGAGAAAGGGCGGAAGCGGTAGAGTCGGAAGAGGATGGAATCTGCAACTTTCGTGACTCAAACGGACCGTCCCGGATAACACTTGATGTAGTCATGGTCTTGTGCTTGACCAGAAACTCGGGGATTGCCACTTGCGCCCAGGGCACCTTCATCACTCCCTGGTCGGTGGAAAGCAGGCAGTGGGAGAGCGGGGTGCCATGGCGGCCGTCGTTCACCTCCCTCAGCCAATCAAGGGTAAAGATATAGGGGTAAGTGGTGTCGGGGATGGGGGTCTCCTCCACCTCGTGGCAGCCCTCCTCCAGGAGACTCTTGAGGACAATGCGGGCTGCCTGTTCGCCAAAGGGCTCCACCTGCAGGTAGAAGTCTCCGGGGCGCAGCAGGAGAGGGTTGAGGGGGGCCAGCTGGATCACGGTCCTGTCACGGAGGCACAGGGGCCAGCCCTCACAACGGAACAGCACATCTGAGTATGCAGCCTGGGGAGAGGGAGGGAGGGATTGGAGAGGGGGTGAGTTGCATGGATTTATGATCCCTTATGTCAGAGTTTCTCATCGTCAGTACTGCAGAAGGATGGCACTTTTTTGTTCCAGCCCAGCACCAGCTCAAATGATCTCAACCAATCATCAACTCCCTTGATGAATTTAATCAGGTGGGTTAATGCTGGACTAGATGAAAAAAATGCTAAATTATCCAACATTTAAATTCCTGTGGTTCCCACTAGGGGTGTTCTTCAGCTATGTATTATATGACATGAGAAGACTATAATCCAAAACAAATCAGGCTTACTTCTACTTTAAATTGCATTTTACAGACTGGAATGCAATGAGGGAAGGATGAATAACTCAAATTCATCTTCATATGTGCACTGCTGAGCTGTGGTTATGAAAAACTGAACCCCAGATTCTGGCCTAACCCCAACTTTTCTTCAGCCTCAAACAAAGACAAATGGAATCCTAGACTGTGTTTTCTCTTTTCTATTAAACACTTTGAGGAGAAACAATCAAATGTGATCCTTTGCTGAGCGATGTCAGCTCAGTTGCATGTCTGGCTAGGATCCACAGAATTCATAAAGCATAAACAACAGCTTGGATATATCCCGCGACAGACAAGTAAACCTTTTGTTGATGTCTTTTTTTCTCTCAATACAGTTAGAACCATAATGTGAACCCCATGCGGTTTTACTGTTACTGAACTCAAGTTGCTCCATCTATTCTGTGTGTGCGTGTGTGTGTGTGCGCATGCGTGAGTGCTTCTGTGTACTCACACACGCCGCCTGCTGCACACTCTCCAAGAGGTGTTTGGACGGGATGAGGAAGTCCAGCAAGCAGTGGAGTGCGTCACCGTGGAAACGCTCCTCGATGGTCCTAAACAGCTGACTGAGGACGGTGGGCGCTGTGACCTCAAAGGGTGGGAACAGAGCCGACAGGGCACTCTGGATGGACGAGTCCAGGGATTCTGGGTTCTGAGGGACGGGGCAGAGGAGGTGTTTTTTGTTTCAAGTCACCTCCCACATCAACAAACATGTTCACACAAGTCCCTTTTTATTTCATTTCACTCTCATATAAGATAAGAGAACAAAGAGTGAATGATAATGTCATTGTACCCTGACCCTTTTTTTCATTGCAGAAATTGGAATGCAAGTATGTTTGCCAGAGTGCAAATCCCCAAATATGAGTGTGTGTGTGTGTGTGTGTGTGTGTGTGTGTGTGTGTGTGTGTGTGTGTGTGTGTGAGTGTGTGAGTGTGTGTGTGTGTGTGAGAGAGAGAGAGAAGCTTCAGAGGTCCGTGTCAATTTTCACTTCCACTGGTGTTGACAGCACCACTTTGTTTGAAGAAAGTAGACATAACCGCAGAACGTCCAAAAATATCAACACTGTAAATGTCAAGCCACAGGACAGCTATTCTTCTTGGCCTTTACCCCTATACTGGGCCCTTTGGAATGACTCTAAGCAAATCACTTTAGCATCTGCAACCAACAAATGTTGAACTTTGAAGTACTGTACGGTAGTGGAGGTTCCTCAGAGGAGGAAAGGGAGGACCGATTTTATATGTATTTTTCCCAAAAAATATACAAATGTATCCTCTTTAGATAAAACTATACTAAATATATTCACGTCACCAAATACCTGATTAAAACACATTGTTTTGCAATGAAGGTCTACAGTAGTCTCAACAACACACTCTAGGCCAGCACCATGGTGTAGCCGGAGGACAGCTATTTTCTGTCCTCCTCTGGCTACATTGACTTCAATACAAAACCTAGGATGCTCGTGCTCCTCACCCCCTCAATTATGACAACTTCCGGAGGATGTCCTCCAACCAATCAAAGCTTTTGCAGTAGGAACTAACATCCAATCAAAGGATCAGAGAAGGAACCTAATACTACGCATGTGTGATTTAGAAGTGTGGTGAGTTGGATAGATTGAGATAGTGAATAGTACAGTGAATTGTTGTTGTTGAAGAACCCTTTTCATTCTCTGGAGTACACAGAAAGAGATGCCCACATCAGATTCAAGCTTCTGGAAAAAAGCTGCATTGATCATGTAATGGACAAAGGTCTGCGTATTCCATCTGTGCAACACAGCGAAAAGGTAAGAAATGGGTGTTGTCTTATCGACGCTACTGCATTTTTGGGCATGCAAGAGTTGTCTTTTAGGGGGCACGATGAGAGGGAAAGTTCCGCTAACCAGGGCAACTACAAGGAGCTTGCAGAGTTGCATATTATGATGCTTTAATTACTGAGCATATAGACCTTTCTACTGTCTTCTCTGGGATGTCAAAGTCAATTCAGAATCACTTGATAGCTTCCATCGCATCATCCATTAAAAGGGAGATAAAAAGAGGTTGACGCAGTGCCTTTTCTCACACGGCAAATGGAGAAACCACAGACATCAGCAGTCACTAGCAGTGGTCAATTATCATCAGGTATGTGGACGATCGGTTCTTTATTCAGGAATGTTTTGTTTTTTTTGGGCTACTTTGATGTGTCAAGTGGGCGAGATGTGCAGTCTGTGTTTGATTTAGTGAAATATGAGATGTCAGAGTTTAAGTTCATGGGGAGAAACCTGTTGCCCAAACCTATGATGGTGCTTCTGTAATGGCTCCCGACTTAAATGGCCACCTTTGTGCATTGCTAGGCATTCTCAAAGATAAGGTTTTCCTTGTGACACTTGGAGGCTTCACCACTTTTTTTTTTGGGGGGGGGGGGGGGGGGTCAACCAAGAGGGTGATGTTGCTTGAATAGGCTGGATGTGCATGCTTGACGAAAAATGCACAAACGTATTGGAGTTTCACTTCTAGAATTGTCAACCCTGTTGCGAATAATTGTGAGCAACGGAAGGACACCGTCACCCTATTACAGAGCACCCTACCATGGATGATGATACTGTGTCATGTGCAGATGAGTTCAAGGCAAAGCTGGAAGATATTTGTATTTTCACTTTTGATGAAATATTTTTTTCAGCGACATATATGAGAAGGCAGCAAGCATGACAGAGGTTCCAGAGATCATGAACAGAGGAAAAGCATCGGCAGGTACACCTACAATGTACTGCATGACTCAATTCACGATAACATCAAGTCTCAGATAGCACAGGGGTACAAAAGCTTGGACACCACGTGATTCCTGGAGTTGTAAGATGGTAGTATTAGATTAATTCAAGAGAGAGTTCCCAGATGACGCTTTGACAAGCCTATCGCAGACCTTTTGACATTTTTTTTCATGTCTGAAAACAGAGCTGCAAGTGTTTTATGGTGATGGGGAGATTCAAGCCCCAGGTCCTCTGCCCTCCTAGCCTACCAAAGGCCCTCTGAAGAACTGAAGCCCCTGGTCCTCTGCCCTCCTGGCCTACCCAAGGCCCTCTGAAGAACTGAAGCCCCTGGTCCTCTGCCCTCCTGGCCTACCCAAGGCCCTCTGAAGAACTGAAGCCCCTGGTCCTCTACCCTCCTGGCCTACCCAAGGCCCTCTGAAGAACTGAAGCCCCTGGTTCTCTGCCCTCCTGGCCTACCCAAGGCCCTCTGAAGAACTGAAGCACCTGGTCCTCTGCCCTCCTGGCCTACCCAAGGCCCTCTGAAGAACTGAAGCACCTGGTCCTCTGCCCTCCTGGCCTACCCAAGGCCCTCTGAAGAACTGAAGCCCCTGGTCCTCTGCCCTCCTGGCCTACCCAAGGCCCTCTGAAGAACTGAAGTCCCTGGTCCTCTGCCCTCCTACATGTGTAACTCAATGCATCTGCTATTTGTATTTGACCGCTCTACTCCCAGTGTCAATTCTCTCCTGACATGAACTTAAGCCATGTCACATGTGCCCTCTCATCCACTGGCTCTACATGGTGCATGTAAAGTCAATCACATACACATACACAAACACAATCACATTATTACACCAAGTTAATTTTACTTCATGCTTGGACTAACTCATTCTTAGCTATTTTGTCTAACTGTGTTGTGTCATTGTTTTTTTGTCTTCCCAGTCAAATCCTGTCCGCCTTCAGTGGAAGAGTTGAGCTCTTCTCAAACGCCATCCATCCGTGATGAGCACTGTCCAGCACTGAAGCCAAGTCTCTGAACACCCCAACCACTGTCCAGCACTGAAGCCAAGCCTCTGAACACCCCAACCACTGTCCAGCACTGAAGTCAAGTCTCTGAACACCCCAACCACTGTCCAGCACTGAAGCCAAGCCTCTGAACACCCCAACCACTGTCCAGCACTGAAGCCAAGCCTCTGAACACTCCAACCACTGTCCAGCACTGAAGCCAAGCCTCTGAACATCCCAACCACTGTCCAGCACTGAAGCCAAGCCTCTGAACATCCCAACCACTGTCCAGCACTGAAGCCAAGTCTCTGAACACCCCAACCACTGTCCAGCACTGAAGTCAAGCCTCTGAACACCTCAACTCATGTCTCATATGTCATTCAATCACTGCGTAAGTAGCCCTCTCATGTTTGGATAAATACCATAGTCGACCAGTAACTTGAAAAGATCTTGAAAGATGGGACAATCTCAGCTTTTTCCACAAATATTTTTTCTTAATAATAACAACATTTGAAGTATAAACTGTATTTTGATAGACAAAAGTATCAGCTATCAAACCACGTAAAGGAACAACCTCCAAATGTTTTTGTTTTTTCCATAAAACGCAACTTACTGGATTCATGTCCAATCCGTCAGACATAATAAAAGGGATTAAATTCTTAAATCTATTGTCCAACAAGTGTAAAGGCCTTGATTGTTTGATTCTAAAATGGGATTATTCAAATATATAATAATATCCAAACTTTTTTATTTTTTATTTTATAGCGTTATATTATGCTCCAGGGCTAATTCCGTTAGCATTTTGGCATGTTTTTCTAGATTCAGAACATTAAACAACATTTATAAAGCAAAGATTATCCCTTTGACCAGCACAGAAAATACCTCAATAGTTTAAGGATATATAATGTTGCAGAACAGTGATTAAAGTATATATTTTTTAATATTTACAAGTAAATCGATCTTATGGGGGTTAGCCATCAATGACGGAGTTGACATGCCACTGATGGAGTTGACAACAAATACTCAAAACAGACATATTTTTGCCTCTAAAAAGAAAAGTTCAATACTAACATTTGTAAAATAGAGAAAATTATTCATAATAGTAATAAATATATACATAAATAATCATTCTATCAGATCTTTCAGCACCCTGACGGAGTTGACGTTAGACAAAAATCTGACGGAGTTGATGTTTTACGGAGCTACAAAGTAGCAATTTAGTTTTTCCCTCAGTTGCTTTATGACTCTAAAGCCTATTTAAAAGAAACCTATTTGAACCAAAATGAACATCCTTTCTTAATCTATCAGGGAGATGGAGTTGACCGTTTATGATTGTGACCTTGGTGATTTCAATATTGTTTGTTTAAATCTATCAAAAGTAGAGAAATTTACAGACCATGAGTGGTCTTGTTGCACTAAGAAGGAGTCACTATGGTATAGCTGCCCCTGCTCATTCCTGATTAATTCAGGATTTTAGACAAATCTGACGGAGTTTGCCCAAATTTTTTTAGGAGTCACAGTTTTGAGATAAATATTATTTAAAGTTAGAGTCTACCATCCTCCTCATTTTTACAAGTCACCAGCCTCCACTGCTGCGCAGTAAACAGTACATTTTTAATTTGGGGGGCTTTGTAGCCTTTAGTTGTGTCTTCATGTTCGGCATAGACATCCACATCATACAAAAGTGATTTGAATGCTGCAAAGGAGGAACAATGTCCCCAAAACCAAAACATTCCTCTGAAATGTAAACATTTCAGTCTACATCTTCATTCTTAGTTCAAGAGGGAAATAAAAAACAGACATTTGGAAATATCAAGGTTTCTGTTTGAGTAGTGAAATAAACTCATCAGAAAGCCTTTGCCATGCTCTGGATATGCTTAGAGCTCTGTCCTCTGTGAGTGTTTCATGTGCTTCCAAGATACACCTCATTTGAGTTGGTATACTTCAAGCTGGGGAAGGGTGAGGTTCTGATCAGATTCAAGCGGACAAGTATGAGCGAGAGAAAGAAGAAATGTACGGTCTCCATCAGAGGTCCCTGTGGAAAGAAGGCTGTATAAAAGGACACCATTGTGCGCTTAAGTCATGCATGATGGCAGTGTTTACAACGTATATGCTAGGCTACACATGTCTGTTTCAGATAGTCATGGCAATAAGAACTAAAAACAAGGCCACATCTGTGGTTATGCCCCGGTTTCTGTTACTTTCGACCAGCTGTGGAGAATAGTGGAAACAAAACACACGGAAGCAATTTGGGAAAAGGTTGAAAAGGATGTTACACGCAAAATCAAAAGTCCAACGGGTCGTTCCATGAAACGAGTGCCCTCTGCGTCCCTTTGACATTTTATGTAGAAATTGTGCACCAATTTTACATTTTAAAAGCCTGTTATATTCAATGAAGTGCCGTTTAATATAGACCACATGGAGTATTCAATATATTTTTTCTATGAATAAAGACTTGCTAATGTGCATTTTCGACATGTCCATCCATGCACCCTCTGACTTACAGCAAGATTTAAGCTCACTTCACCCCAACATTAATCCAAGTTTTCCCCATTCTAAAGCCCTAGTTATAATGGTGCCTTGAACAAAGGCATTTGCTGAAGATCCTTATTTATTTCATATTTCATATGTATTTTTGTTCAGTATATTTCTATTATCTTTTAAGACTTTTTCTAAGACCCTTTTTCCATCTGTTTATCCAGAAATCAAAGCCTTTACTTGTGCCAGATGTTTTAGAACGTCAATGGTTGAAAGTTAGCTTTCATTTGACACCCAATTTGATATGCTCATAAAACACACCCTTTTCATTTTAGCTAGGTACAAGGGCACCTAGCTAAAATGGCAAACACACAAAAAAACTGCAAAGGTCAATTTGAATCCAGACAGGCTAAACTCATTGGACATTTCAGCTCCAAACTTCACTCACTCCACCTCATGGGTGGCTTGGCTGGTGATATATTCTGGTGAGTGGGACCCACTTGAGATACAGTAAACATACACTAAATGACCAAAAGTATCTTGAACATCTCATTCCAAAATTATGGGCATTAATATGGAGTTGGTCGCCCCTTTCCTGCTATAACAGCCTCCACTCTTCTGGGAAGGCTTTCCACTTGATGTTGGAACATTGCTGAGGGGACTTGATTCCATTCAGCCACAGGAGCATTAGTGAGGTCGGGCACTGATGTAGGGCGATTAGGCCTGACTCGCTGTCGGCATTCCAATTCATCCCAAAGGTGTTCAATGGGGTTGAGGTCAGGGCTTTGTGCAGGTCACTCAAGTTCTTCTACACCAATCGACAAACCATTTTTGTATGGCCCTGGTTTTGTGCATGGGGGCATTGTCATGCTGAAACAGGAAACGGCCTCCCCAAACTGTTGCCACAAAGTTGGAAGCCCAAAATCGTCTAGAATGTGTTTGTATGCTGTAGCGTTAAGATGTCCCTTCACTGGAACTGAGGGGCCTGGCCCGAACCATGGAAAATAGCCCCAGACCATTATTCCTCCACCAAACTTTACATATTTATTTATTTTTACCTTTATTTAACTAGGCGAGTCAATTAAGAACAAATTCTTATTTGCAATGACGGTCTACCCCGGCCAAACTCTAACCCGGACGACGCTGGGCCAATTGTGCGCCGCCCTATGGGACTCCCAATCACAGCTAGTTGTGATACAGCCTGGAATCAAACCAGGGTCTGTAGTGATGCCTCTAGCACTGAGATGCGGTGCCTTAGACCGCTGCGCCACTCGGGAACCTAGTTGGCACTATGCATCTGGGCAAGTAGCGTTCTCCTGGCATCCGCCAAACCCAGATTGGTCTGTTGGACTACCAGATGGTGAAGCGTGATTCATCACTGCAGAGAATGCGTTTCCACTGCTTCAGAGTCCAATGACAGCGAGCTTCACACCACTCTAGCCGACGCTTGGCATTGCGCATGGTAATCTTAGGCTTGTGTGCGGCTGCTCGACCATGGAAACCCATTTCATGAAGCTCGCGGCGAACAATTATTGTGCTGACGTTGCTTCCAGAGGCAGTTTGGAACTCCGTAGTGAGTGTTACAACCGAGGACAGATGATTTTTATGCTCTATGCACTTCAGTACTCGGCGGTCCTGTTCTGTGAGCTTGTGTGGCCTACCACTGCGCATTATGCTGTTGTTGCTCCTAGACGTTTCCACTTCACAATAACAGCACTTAGAGTTGACCTGGGGCAGCTCTGGTAGGGCAGACATTTGATGTACTGACTTGTTGGAAAGGTGGCATGCCACGTTGAAAGTCACTGAACTCTTCAGTAAGATCATTCTACTGCCAATGTTTGTCTATGGAGATTTAATGGCAGTGTGCTCAATTGTACACACCTGGTAGCAACGGGTGTGGCTGAAATAGCAGAATCCACCAATTTGAACAGGTGTCCACATACTTTTGTGTATAGATAGTGTAGCTCCGCAGCTGGACCTAGTTCAGACTGCCCCTAAGCCAAGTGGAGTGAGGATGAGGTGGTGTTATGAGTTATTTTGTATCCTGTTAACTTTGACAAACTGCCAGTGCCACATGCTAAAGAGGCCGGGGTCATTTACATACACTTCCCAGGGAAAACACGTTGTGTTTGTTGGCAGATGGGTCAGGTATTTGCATAAAGGAGCCATCTCTCTGATGGGGCTCTGATAGCAGCCTATTTGGCCTCCGACCACACGCGAAGCATTGAATTAGACCAGCTTTGGACCAGGCTTTGATCAGCTTTACATTTTCGTCATTTAGCAGACACTCTTAACCAGAGCGACATACATGAGCAATTAGGGTTAAGTGCCTTGCTGAAGGGTACATTGACCGATTTTTTTTGTTTTACCTAGGTGCCTCAGGGATTCAAACCAGCGACCTGTCGGTTACTGGCCTATCGCTCTTAACTGCTATGCTACCTGCACTCTAAAATCAAATTAGTTGTGATTAAATGGAATGTGATGGTATGAGCAACTCGGTAACAATAGCAAATCACCTAAAATTGGAAACCAGAATGCAAACCCTACTGCCCACAATAACCCCATACTTTTGTGTAGGGGGAGGTGAGGATACATTTTTTGTTGCTTTGTTTTAGGCTGTGTTTCTGTATAAGCACATTGTGACAACTGCTGATGTAAAAAGGGCTTCATAAATACATTTGATTGATTGGTTGATTGATTGATTAATAGTGTAAATTGTACCGTATACCTCACGCATCGTGTCAGCAAGTAGAGCTACTTTCAACCACCGCACAACATAAATGGGCTCTATATACTGTAGGGCAAGATACTTGTTTTAGTGAAGACATGTATAATAAATGTGCAGTACATTTATAAAAAAATATATACAAATGTAAACTGCCTTAAGGTATAAGAAGGCCTGTATTTCCAGCTTCCGACGTGCAACAACCCCTTTCCCTGTTTTCAGCATCTCATCCCCTCCTCCTTTCTTCAGGAGAGGGTTACTCCTGTTGGTTGGTGGGACAGTCATGTCTTTGTCTGAGACCCTCTTGTAAACCTCAGCTCAGGGCTTTGGCAAAGGGGCACACAATTGAACCAAGCCATTTGAAAGCCTTTAATGCTGAACCGACCTAATAAAAAAGTCCCCCAACAAGACAAGACCCCCTGCATGTTTCCACCCATTCATCTATCTATCTATCTTGTTTTGCGAAGTCTTGTGTGGTGCCTACAATTGGATTTGGCAGGGCCTATATAATACTAGTTTTAACAGGCCTGTAAGACTCTCAGGCTGTGTTAGGGAAATTAAGAGGCCACATAAACAGTGTATTGGGTGTCTGATGTTTTGTTTGTCCTTGTCCTCGGAAGGGCCAGCATTAAAAAGGTCCCTGTGGGTGTGCTGGGATTCCAACTCAAAAACAAATGATTTGAATCTTGAGTTACAGATGAAAAAAAATATATAGGCCTTTACTGTACTGTAAACATTAGTCATGCAGAAAATATGCGAGTAGTGTGCCATGGCTATGAGGACCATGGGCTTAGAGTAATTAAATGGCACCATAAACCATGATGATTGCTTCGTATGAAATTTTAATCAAATCATATTTTATATATTACATGCTTCGTAAACAGCAGTGGTGACTAACAGTGAAATGCTTACTTACTAGCAGAGAGAGAAAAATTCTGCTCTCTGCTTACTTACTATGCTTACTTCCTCTGGTATTGAACACAGTTTATTCCATCTTAAATTTTATCGATTACTTAAGTTTAAAAATACCTAAAGTTGGATTAGGAAAGTTGTTTGAAATGTTTGGATCAAATTTACAGGTAACTAATTAGATAATGTTTATTCATGTTGCGCGAGTTGGAACCGGTGTATTTTCTGAATCATACGTGTCAAATAAATGGACATTTTGGATATATAACGACCACAGAAGAGATCTTCAAAGGTAAGGCATGAATTATATGTTATTTCGGACTTTTGTGTTGTGCCTGGCGGGTTGAATTATGATTTTCATGTGTAAGTTTGATGGAGTGCTGTCCTCAGATAATAGCATGGTTTGCTTTCACCGTAAAGCCTTTTTGAAATCTGACACTGTGGCTGGATTAACAAGAAGTTCATCTTTAAACCCATGTAATACACTTGTATGATTTATGAATTATTATTATGAGTATTTCTGTTTTTTTAATTTGGCGTTAAATCCCGTTAACGGGATTGACGCGTGAAGGGATCACTAAGAAGTTCAACTCATTTTTCAACCACTCCACAAATGTTTTTGTTAACAAACTATAGTTTTGGCAAGTCGGTTAGGACATCTACTTTGTGCATGACATAAGTAATTTTTTCCAACAATTGTTTACAGACAGATTATTTCACTTATAACTCACTGTATCATAATTCCAGTGGGTCAGAAATGTACATACACTAAGTTGACTGTGCTTTTAAACAGCTTGGAAAATTCCAGAAAATTATGTCATGGCTTTGGAAGCTTCTGATAAGCTAATTGAGATCATTTAAGTCAATTGGAGGTGTACCTGTGGATGAAAAGGGGGGAGGCTTGCAAGCCGAAGACCATCATCCCAACCGTGAAGCACGGGGGTGGCAGCATCATGTTGTGGGAGTGCTTTGCTGCAGGAAGGACTGGTGTACTTCCCAAAATAGATGGCATCATGAGGGATGAAAATTATGTGGATATATTGAAGCAACATCTCAAGACATCAGCCAGGAAGTTAAAGCTTGGTCGCAAATGGGTCTTCCAAAAGGACAATGACCCCAAGCATACTTTCAAAGTTGTGGAAAAATGGCTTAAGGACAAAAAAAGTCAAGGTATTTGAGTGGCCATCACAAAGCCCTGACCTCATACTGTAGAACATTTATGGGCAGAACTGAAAAAGCGTGTCCAAGCAAGGAGGCCTACAGTTACCTGATTCAGTTACACCAGCTCTGTCAGGAGGAATGGGCCAAAATTCACCCAACTTATTGTGGGAAGCTTGTGGAAAGCTACCTGAAAAGTTTGACCCAAGTTAAACAATTTAAAGGCTATGCTACCAAATACTAATTGAGTGCATGTAAACTTCTGACCCACTGGGAATGTGATGAAAGAAATGAAAGCTGAAATAAATCATTCTCTCTACTATTATTCTGACATTTCACATTCTTAAAATAAAGTGGTGTTCCTAACTGACCTAAGACAGGGAATGTTTACTAGGATTAAATGTCAGGAATTGTGAAAAACTGAGTTTAAATGTATTTGGCTAAGGTGTATGTAAACTTCCAACTTCAACTGTACATGGGGTTCCAGTACCGAGTTGATGTGCAGGGTTACGAGGTAATTGAGGTAGATATTTACATATAGGTAGGGATAAAGTGACTTCGCAACAGGATAGATAATAAACAGTACCAGCAGTAACAAAAAGTTCAATGCCGATAGTCCGGGTGGCTACTGGTTAACAACTGAACAAAAATTTAAATGCAACATTCAACAATTTCACTGAGTTACAGTTCAAAAAGTAAATCAGTCAATTAGGCTGTATCACATCCAGCCATGATTGGGAGTCCCATAGGGTGGCGCACAATTGGCCCAGCGTCAGTTTAGCCGGGGTAGGCCATTGTAAATAAGAATTTGTTCTTAACTGACTTGCCTGGTAAAATAAAGATTACATTTAAAAAAAAAAAAAAAAATTATAATTAGGCCCTAATCTATGGATTTCACATGAATGGGAAGGGGCACAGACTTGGGAGCCAGGCACACACATTCGTTTTTCCCTACAGAAGGGCTTTATTACAGACAGAAATATTCCTCAGCACAGGTTCCTTAGCTTAGTGGTGAGCTTGGAGTGCAATATAGTCTTGTACGGTGAGTTGTAGTCAATGAAAAGCATTCTCACGTAGGCGTTCCTTTTTTCACAATGGGAAAGGGCAGTGTGGAGTGCAATAAAGATGGCATCATCTGTGGCTCTGTTGGGGCAGTAAGCAAATTAGAGTGGGACCAGGGTGTCTGGGAGGATGGTGTTGAAGTGAGCCATCTGTGATCACACAGTCGTTCGGAACAGCTGGAGCTCTCATGCATGGTTCAGTGTTGCTAGCCTCGAAGTGAAGATTGAAGGTATTTAGCTCATCTGGTAGGCTCACGTCACTGGACTGCTCGCGGTTGGGTTTCTCGTTGTAATCCATGATAGTTTGCAATCCTACGAGCGTCAGAGCCGGTGTAGTAGGATTCGATCTTGGTCCTGTATTGATGCTTTACATGTTTAATGGTTCGTCGGAGGGCGTAGCATTATTTTTTATAATCATCAGTGTGGATGTTGCCTGTAATCCATGTCTTCTGGTTGGGATATATACGTATAGTCACTGTATGGTCACTGAATCCAGGAATTTATTCCAGTCTGTGCTAGCGAAACAGTCCTGTAGCTAGCATCTGCTTCATCGGACCACTTCTGTATTGAGTGCATCACTGGTACTTCCTGTTAGAGTTTCTGCTTGTAAGTAGGAATCAGGAGGGTATAGTTATGGTCAGATTTGCCAAATTGAGTGTGAGGGAGAGCTTTGTATTATGTGTCTCTGTTTGTGGAATAAACGTATCTAGAGTTTTTTTTGCCTCCAGTTGCACAGGTGACATGCTGGTAGAAATGATGTAAAACGGATTTGATTTCCTGCATTAAAGTCACCGGCCACTAGGAGCGCCACCTCTGGGTGAGCATTCCCTGTTATATTTTGGCCAAAAGCAGCAGTGGTTATGATTTAAATGCAGAATCCTGAATAGTGGAAATGGCATCCTTCCTTTCTCCTGTCCTTGAATTTAGTGTCATGCTATGGTACAGTAGGTGCAAGTAATATAACGTTCAACCTGGCTTTCATCTATTCAATCATGTCTGTTTTATGTTTGCATGGAAGAAAGTAAGGATAAAAAAAACATTCCAAGTGAGCTCCTTACATCTCAACACCATCACCAATGCCCGACATAGATGCACACCTGTGGAACTGGGTAAAATGGGACGCAGGGTTGCCAGGAAGTGGGGCAGGATTTGCACTGGGCTCACCACAGGTTTGGCATGCAAACAATCAACCCTCACCCTCAAATGGGGCAATTTGGCCCAAAGAAAAAGTCCCTAGTGTGAGAGCAACAGCTGGCAGCTTTTAAGATGTTTAACTATTTTTTTCTGGCACTTTTCTTACAGCTGAACTCTGATGACCCACTTAGCATGACAAAACAATACAATTTCCTCATCTTCCGAGTATTCCCAGAGCTTGATTTTCGGGAAAAACATCAGTAAAAGTACTACCGTTCACCAGGTTCAGTAGGCCAATGCAGTGGACGCAGCTCCAATAGGGGTGGTCCCATTTACCCTAGGCACTCCAGATATCACAGTGAATGATTTACTGTGTGTAAATGTTGTTGTGAAGACACTGGGGTGTAGTGTGTGTGTGTGTGTGTGTGTGTGTGTGTTTGTGTGAGCGAATGTCTAAGTACTTTGTGACATCTGCTGATGTAAAAAGGGCTTTATAAATACATGTGATTTGATTTGATTTGAATGGCACTGACAGTTGCTGTGTTTTTCTGACTCTCTGCTCTCATGCCAAGTTCTCTCTGAGGACAAAAAGTTCCCAGAGCAACAGTTCCTAACAGTGGGCGAGCTATGGAGTTGCTCCAACAGCTGGAGTATCGCAAGACATGGAGCACAAGAAACATAGGGATCCATAACACCATGCTAACTTATGACTGATGTAGTGGAGCGGGTTCAGAGTTCCTTGGTGTCCACATCACCAACAAACTTTCATGGCCCAAACACACCAAGAGAGTCGTGAAGAGGGCACGAAAACACCTTTTCCCCCTCGGGAGACTGAAAATATTTGGCATGGGTCCTCAGATCCCCAAGATATAAGACTGCTGAACAGCTAATCAAATGACTACCTGGAATATTTGCATTGATCCCCCCCCCTTTTTTAAACTGCCTCTACTCCCTGTTCATTAACTATGCATAGTCACTTTACTCCTACCTACATGTACAAATTACCTCGACTAACCTGTACATTGACTCTGTATCGGTACCCTGTGTATATCTTTATGCTAGGTAAAGCCCTACCTTATCTCAGCTCATTGGTCACCATAGCAACACCCACCCGTAGCACGCACCCCAGCAGGTATATTTCACTGGTCATCCCCAAAGCCAACACTTCCTTTGGCCGCCTTTCCTTCCAGTTCTCTGCTGCCAATGACTGGAACTAATTGCAAAAATCACTGAAGCTAGAGTCTTACATGTATATGTATATCTCGCTCTCTAACTTTAAGCATCAGCTGCCAGAGCAGTTTACCGATCACTGTACCTCTACACAGCCAATCTGTAATAGCCCACCCAACTACCTCATCTCCATATTGTTATTGATCTTCCTGCACTTTTGCACCCCAGTATCTCTACTGCACACCATCATCTGCACATCTATCACTTCAGTGTTAAATTGTAATTATATCGCCTCTATGGCCTATTTATTGCCTTTACCTCCCTACTCTTTGCACACACTGTACATAGATGTTTCTATTGTGTTATTGACTGTACATTTGTTTATGTGTAACTCTGTGTTGTTGTTTTTGTTGCACTGCTTTGCTTTATCTTGGCCAGGTCACAGTTGTAAATGAGAACTTGTTCTCAATTGGCCTACCTGGTTAAATAAAGGTGAAATATAAAATATATATATATATATAGTCTTGTTATTTTATAGTGTTACTTTTTATTTAAAAAATGAAAACGTTTGCATATTTAGTAAATATTTTCTTATCTCTATTTCTTGATCTGCATTGTTGGTTAAGAGCTTGTACGTAAGCATTTCACGGTAAGGTCTACACCGATTATATTCGGCGCATGTGACAAATAAAAATGTATTTGATTTGATCATCTCTGAATGTATTAGGCACGGGACAATAGTAGTATCACAATGTTTTTTTCTATGGCAAAAATGTAAACACGAAGCAGACCAGAGTCCTTTAAAAAACCTAGATGTAAAATATTGTCTGCTGTAGCTTGGAAAATAAATACATGTGACTCTGGATGACAACATAATGATGTATGTTTCCATTAGGGCTGTTTTCTTAAAGAAGTTAAATCAGCTTCGTGTTTTGTTTCCTCACCACGATACTAACGACTATCACAATACTGGTATCGTCCTGGCCCTATAAAGTATACTACTAAGTTGCATGGATTTTTTTCTTCTGTTTATGACTTCTTACATTTTCATAAGTTGAGGTCAAATTCTAATTTGGATGAGCTATCACTTTAACCTAAAGTAAGGAGAAGACCCACCATTGCAAAAACCACAGTATGCTTAGAAGACAACAATGACCTACAATCATTCTCTTCCTGAAAAGACAGACTGCTATAACACCTTTGATGCTCAGTCTAGGCAGGAAATCACTTCGTTACACTCTCACTTGGTCCCTGGAAGGACTTCACACGAGAAACTCACTCTTAGAAAAGTTATTGCCACATACTAATACTTTCTCGGAATAGATGCCAGTAAATCTAGATCACAAC